>NC_060252.1:60486152-60789183 GCF_921293095.1 Ischnura elegans
TGTTGAACCTTAAGTCCTATTGTTATAGAATTTCCGGCCGTTTCTCACGTATTTACTTACTATTAATCTCCTATTCTAACTTTAACCCCGGAATATACAAACGAAATGGTAAAAATAACGATGAACGATTAAAAAATTTCAATAAAATTTTGATTAGAAGACATTACATGCCCTCACTTCAAATCGGACATCCTCTATACAATCTATTATGATCTGTAAGTAAACTCACAATTTTGCAATCTATTTAACTGAGATGTAACTTTTTTATCTTCAGCATTTATTCCTCGTGGTATTAATGAACTGACAGACAAATAATAATTTTTCTCCAAACACCTTCACTCACTTTAAGAAAAATTACTGCATTCCCATGGTTATTAGCACTAATATTTGTGATAAATACAAAGTTTTATAAGTAAAAATCTCCCACTGATTATATTCCACACATCAAAATTAAACAAAATTTTCTTTCTACATCCCATTCAAGTTTTCAGAATTTCTTTCCGTTCCTTTCACATCAATTCATAGATTTTTCTCCTTCCATACCATTGCGACAGTTCTCCTCGCAAAGCTCTCCATAAAGACAAGTGAAAAAGAGATTCCGCAAGAGAAAGAGGACCGCAGCAGAGACTATTAACTGCGTTCCCAAATTCATGACGGTCAAGAGTGGTCCTCTCTTGCGAAAAGATGGAGGGAGAGAGAACAGGAAGTTAGTGTAGACAAAAAGATTTCGGGTCGCGTAATGTATTCCGGCGCAAACACGCACTCAATTAAGCAACTGGAATGCCGAGGGGTCGAGTATTTATACACACGAGCGGGCGAACGGGGATAATAAAATTCGCGAAATGAACAAAAAAATCAGGGACAATGTGACAACGGGGGCAATAGCAGTAAAAAGGGTAATGAGGGTGTGCTTAGGATTTGGTCTGCAAGAGTATGTGTGAGGCGAAAGGGGCTGTAAACATGATCCTACGCTGACCGAGTTGCCGCTTAGCCGGGAAAGCCTTGACTGCCGGAAAGGACTTTATAGGAGTAAAGGTTATTTGCCAAGATTTCCACATGCTTGTGTGCTGTATCGGAGGGACTATATTACAGCAGAGGGACGCGGAGATCTGAATGTGTGGATGTTTTGGGGTCTCATCTCACTCAGAAATGTTCTGTCCAATGGCTTAACCCTGCGTTGGAGCGGACGGATTTTTTAATGCGAGTAATTTGCAGAAATAGCGTAATGAAAGAGCTTCGGCACAAGAATGTGTCATGAAACTTAGTAAATCGCAAAAATGCTGTTCTACATTAAATTTACCGAGCCAAACTCCTTTAAACCATACCCGAAATCAAATTCGGATTCATGAATGAGCTCACCCACTCAGTGACTCAACCAGAAGGTTAGTGGAAAGGCGAGGGTAGAGCTCACTCCGAACAAGCCAAAGATGAGTATATTTCACAAATTCAGGGTAGAGGAGGCAGTTCCTATCCCAGGGGCACCTCGATATCATGAAATTTAGAGCAACGCTCAACCAGGGAGCTACACTAATTTTATCGAGTTAAATTTTAAACCATTAACGAAATCAAACTCGCAGTCCTTCCCGCATTCATGAAGGCCACCCTTTCACTCAGACTGAGATTTAATCAGAAGGTAAGAGGATAGGTGAGGGAAGAGGTCACCACGAACCAAGCAACAGGGGAGAAAATTTCAAACAATGTGGGTACTGGTCCAATTCTTTTCCCTGGGACACCTCGCACTTCGAGGATTTCTTTTAAGGTGCCTGAAGGTTTCACCCGGGTTTTGAACCCTGAACCCCTCGATCAGCAGCCAATCGCTCTACTCATTAGGTTGCCACGCTACCCAAAGTTTGGAAAAGCTATAGGCTTAAAATGATGAAGATATTTTTCATCCGTCAGTGCATAGCTTTTTCCATTCAATTTTAAATTTTTTGCAAAAAGACCAAGACTAAATAAATAAGTTTAGGCTAGTAATTCATTCAAGTTTTGTTTTCCATGCCCTCTCATGGCTAAGTACATAGTGGATAGTTCTGAATATGCTCGTAGAATTATGGCACATAGACCGCCGAATTCTCGCAAAATTGCCAAAGCTTAGTTTAAATTTTAGTTGACTTATAAGTAAATTTATGTTTACTAACATACGAGGAGTTAGTTTTGCGGATCCATTACACTTCTGAAACTACAACTATAATTCACCTGCCCCTTTGGTAGAGTACTTACAGCTTCTCTGCTTCTGTAAATTTCGACAACCAATGATTCACACTCTTCTTCCCGTATCCCATCTTGAGCCCATCTAAGCTAGGAATAGACATCTTTATTTACGAAACCTTGATTATCAAGAAGGTATAGTTATATTTTCCTGATCGCGGTCTTTGCGATCTGGAGCCATACCACTATGTTGCCCGTACAAAGGAAAGAACATTAAGGAGAATACGTGGGAAGTCGTATGCACTTAAGTTTTGAACCATAGCCTCATGGGTGGAACCTCCAAGTTATTATAAAAATAGCCAAAAATTTTGATTTTTGTATATGCTATTTTTACAATGTTACTTTTAAAATTGTCCTCGAAACATACAGACAATCTGTATGAACGGAATTGCAAATATCTTCCTCAAGTCTTTAAAACTTACGGTGTCATTTCCTTTTTTCAATTAGTAACTATCGTAAATGTTTCTTTATTAACTTGGGCTCTAGCAGTGAGGTATCAGCGCCTCTGACGCATATTATACTTCTGGCTTGGAAAGGGAATCTTAATCACTTCAGCGGCTAGAGATAACCTGTTGGGTCTTCTGTCGCCACTGTTCACACTTCTGGATTGCGTTAGGTTAATATTACTTTTAACATTAAGTTTGAATAAGCGGAAAAATATTAGGTGGGGTGCTACTTCCCGAAAGCGAAAAAAATTTTTAGTACTGAAAAAGTTTTAAAAAAATAATTTTTAGGACAGGTTATAGGAACAGTATTGGATAATATCGAGACACTAAGTTTTCATGTCGTACAATATAACATGCAGTTTTTTAGTGAGATTGCAGCCGATTATTATAACTGAGGTTTTTTAACGGAAAAAATTGGAATAAAATCGCACAAAACCATGGGTAGACATGGAAGAAGACCCGAAAGACCTATGAGGCTCGATGGATGTCTTCCAGTGAACTTTTATGCTCTAGAAAGGGCCCTTAGGTTGAAGAAGCAATGGACAAGGGTTTTCCCTTTCTCCGAGAGCCACGGCAAAGGATAGTAGGCGCTCTTCCCTTCCTCCACGATAAGATAACCTGGGCTTAGCGTCGGCGGCGCGGCGCGGGCGTCGGTATGGTGTTGGGCTGCCGCGTCGTGGGCGGACTTGATTTATCCCGCATCCGAATAAAGCGGTTCTCGGGGAAAGGAAGGGAAGGGTTCTTTTCCCTCACACCCCTCTTAACGCCTTCCCGTCGGAAAAACGGCCACGGGGGTTGTAAGAGCACCCGGATGCCCGTGGCAAACTTACGGCCCCGAGATTAAAAAAAAACAGTCACGACAGTAAATTTAATGAAAAGAAAAAATAAGGTTTTTTTTCGACCTTTTTTCTTTGAATAGGAGTCTCGGTGTTAAGCCTCCAACCCATGTTCGTGCTTCTGTATGTGCGGGCTCCTATTTCACCAGGCCCTTAGCCGTTTCGGAATGCGCAACCTCAGCAATAATGAAGACACATTTTAAAAAAGGGTGCGAAAGAAAGTGCGTTGGCCGAATGTGGTTAGAAATACGAATGGTCCGACGAGGAAATTAAATACTTCCCGTAATCCGCGGCAGTTTAATCTTCGCGAAAGGTTCTAATAGCGAAGTAGGCACCTCAAAAAAACGGTCTATGGGAAGGTGTTGTGCATGACAAAATAATTTTTTATTAAAAACGACCAGAAAGTGAAGTTAACCGAAATGTTTTAATAAAATGTTTCATGGAAAAACAAAGTTTAAACTATTCATCAAAAATGTTCAGCAAATTCCACAAGTATCGCCGTAAACCATCAACTATACTAAGCTAGTGTCAAAGAAAAGTTGTCATTACTCTTCCATGCAGTGGAATAATGCAATTCAATCACAATTTCCACCCTTTTAAATTTCAAGTTACAAGAAGTTCACCGACACACTAGAGTCATAATCCCCCGTTCGTCGATATGTCACCATTACTAAGCAATGGTAGTTCAATTGATTTTTGTAGTTAGAAGTCAATGGAACGCAATGGCACCATATGTTTAACCTGTTGCGTACGGATTAAATACAGTATTATTTTTATTTCAAGGGCATATAATGCGCAGAATAAATTAGTACCAGCTTGATGAAGTATATCAACACGTTTCGTGCGGATGGTGAGAATTCTCACTTTTCAAATCTCGTCAACCGAACATTTTTGACTGATTACGATTATTCTTGTTATTAAGGCGCATCAATAATTTTAAACCATCCTATAAGAATTTGGTAGTACATTATTAGTTATTCTCCGTTACTTATTATAAATGAGCGCATCGTAATGCTTGATGGGGTAAGTTATATTTTTAAAATTAACTTTTTAACCATGTTTAAAGCAAAGGCAGTTCACCCAAATTCGCTCATATTTTCAATCTCAAAACCTCTACCCATGTCCGTCATCCTGCTACATTCAATTATCCCGGTAAGTGTTAAAGATTTGAGAAAGATGTTTGCAGCGAAAGTGACACAAAGACCACTGTTTTGTCAACACATACAGGGAGAGAACGCATACTCCTATGTGCTAATTGCGATTGAAAATTCTTCCTAAGCTCACCTATATGTACAGTGTAGTGAACTAATTTTATTACTCCCTTTTGTGTTTTCTAATTGCTTCACCACCTATCTGGAAGAAAATTTTATATATGGAGCAATAATTACAGTAAAAATTATAACATTAAATTATTTCAACTATCTGGGAAGCATGTTAGAGGAAAGGAAGGTACATCAGGAAGAATATCGAGTTAGCAAAGGAGGCGTCCATGAATTGGAAAGAGCTGGAGAAAGATCATCACGTAGGAGTTTTATAAAGGGATACGAGTAGGGAATGGAATTATTGTAAATGCTAGAGTGGAAGATTATGGGGAAGGTGAACGTGACATTGAGGTAGAGAAATAACGAGAGAATGCTTCTGGATGAGGTACGGAGGAGTCAGAGGGCTTGGATGGAGCAGGTACTGAGCGGGTAAGGAATTTTAAAGACCGTACTAGACGGAGGAATGCTTGGTGGGCAGGTTGAATCGGGATGTAAAATATTATGGACATAAATATGAAAGGGAGTAGATCTCACGAAAGGAATGGCGTGTGTCCTCTAATAAAAGGTGATTTCAACTAAATAACAGATTTGTAAGTCATTTTGCCAAGTGCATTTGAAATTCAAGGTATAACAACCGATTCGAAGCTCCAATATTTATTTTAGCTCAATCATGTATTGCTTCGAAAGCTATTTTTGATAGACTATCTTCGGATGTATAGATCTCGACATAATCTCGTTCAGGAGCAATATGGACTTTCGTAGACTTGAATTATAATTATGGCGTAAATGTAAAAAGAAGAGTGAAGCACAGGATTGAGGGGAAGATGCCATGTATATTATTGGCAGATAATTCATGTGTATCTGAGTTAACCGGTGGAATATTTTTATCATAATAGAAAGGAAAACAAATAATTGAATAGTGTATAGTATTGAAAATCGTACCAGGAGAAAATTCAATTTAAACGGCAGGACATTTAGTAAGCATTCACACATTCTTCATATTAGATCGAAATTTATTTCGAAAAAATAGGCATATTGCAAAGTCCATACCATAAGGAGTTTTACCAAGTCTGATAGAATTCATCTTCTCAATCATGACTAATTGTAAGTGCACGGCCGTCACAGAAATGGGGCAATTGATATGACACGACCGATCAGGGAAGTGTATGACTGACAGTTGACGAAAGGTGTGAACAATTCTCCCGGAGGCATCTTTGACAGATATCTTCCGTCTTCCTCCCCAGCTGATGATTAGAGCAATTAAAAACAGACATCCGACGGGTTCGGGAAGAACTTGACAGACAAGATCCCCATCACCACTCTCAATTCATAGAGGGGTGATTGGTGGTCGAAGGGATGGATAACCTGAACCAAGGAATTTTTTTTCCAACGGATGCATGCCATCATCCCACATGTCACACGGTATGTTCCCAACCGCGGGAGGTTAATAGGATATGCCTACGCTTTTCTTTCGGCTTAAAATGCCCGTTAACTGTCCGCCAGCGGGAAGACTCACGCTGTGAAATCGAGACTTTAAAATTTGGTCTCACCTCTTCTGTGATTCCTTGTGGAACCAAGCAAAATCACATCTTGTAGTATTATAAAACATTAATACAAGCTTACTTGCTGGTAAACTCATTCCATGTTCCCAGAGAGTCGTACTTTTTCCTTTTAATTTTTCGTTTTAACCGCTATTCACGATATATTTCCTTGATAATCGGTCAATGCAAAAGTAAAATTCTTACTTATTCTGAATACCTACTTAGAGAAAAAAATTAAAATACGAAAATTCTGCCAGTGAACTATTTTTAGAGTTATTTACCTCTCTTTATGATGTAGCTGTCTTAGAAAGACCTATTCTTGCAATTACAAGGCAGACAAAGAGCATGCAACCCACATATTCTATTAAATTTTCCTTATATTTCAAAATAAACAATAAATTGTTTCGTCAATGGCACGTTTTAAGATTGTGATGCCATCATGCTTCAATACATTTTACCAGAAGTAATATAAGTATAAAGTATGATAATAAGCCTTCCTCCATAAGGATATTGACTTATCCTTAAATATAGTGTTTAATAATATAAATGTAAAAAATCTATAGAAAATTATATTCCATAATGAAACATGAATTTATGCATGGGAAAAATTATGGAAGAGTAATTTCAGGAAAAAAAATACAAATAAATTTATTGACGGCATCTGGGAAAAGGGAGCTCAAAGCTTCTTCCCTAAGATGAATGATTTGCAAGAGCTGTATTTTTCTAGTTAGCCTCTTATTAATTCAGATGAATGTATCCTGATGAATATGTTAATAATTCAATGACATATTTCATTTACAGCAAAAATTTATTACTTCCTAACTAGCTTTTAAGCGAATATTTCTAAAATAGTGGGAGTTAATATGGCGCTTGTCAATAAAATCCGCTTTCAATTGAAGTATATCAATTCCAAATACTAATTTTCGAGAAAACTATATGAACGGCCTTATACCATTCCCCAAATATCAGGCTTGATTCAGTTCCAGGGATAATTTAAACAACCAAGAAAAGTGGATTATTTAGAAACTAGCGAATATCTTACCGTTTAATTGGCAAATAGACTCCAGTTGCCCGGTCTACCTTGTGTTCCTTTTCTTAAACGTGCGTTACATCATGCCTTTATGTGAATAGCTCACTGCGAGGCAATAGAGGTCGGCCTCGGCGGCGGTGAGTCATTGCCTATCATACTGAAGGTGGTGGGTTCGAGTCCCGCCTGGATAGATTGCCCCTTCCAGGACATGGGTGTGTGTGATTGTTTGTTGTTGATTGTTTTAACTTCCTATGCAAAAGCCTCATTGTGCTGTTTTCGTGGGTAATGGAGATAAATAAAATATCAGAAGCAGCATTACCACTGCATGATATCATGGATAATAAGTGTGAATACATTGGGCAGGTGTATGAAATATTCTGTCCCTTTGATACACCAGTCGGTGCTTATAGTCTGTGGACCTACTGATACGGTGATGTATTGACGCCTTTCCGGTACAATGCATTTGGTCAACAAAGGCAGAATCATACATACGTAGAAGATGCTCTCGCGTTCAATATTAAGATAGAATTTTAATTGACGATAAAATTTCTAATTTAAAATAGGCCTTAAATCTTAAGGATACTTTCACGAAAAGTTATTTTAATAACAATTATGTGTGATGCCTGGATAGTTCTCAGCGATGAAGGCCTAGCCAGATGGAAGGCCACATAAGATTTTCTTCAAAAATCTCGCTGGGAGCTTATGCATTTGGCATTATATTATAATGCTCCTACATTTATTCAATCAATAGACCTGACTTCACACAATATACCTAACTACTCAATGAATAGACGTTTCAAGGAGCGTTATAGAATGGAGTTAATACGTTATTTTGGACCCGATAATCATGAACACCAATGTGAGTGGCATTTGCGTGAACACCAGTCTCCATAAAGTCTACGAAACCTGGTATTTCTGACGGATGGTGGCACTAAGATAAACTTTGACAAAGCAGTCATTGCTACTCAATAACGAGATCACATTCCAATAGATTCATTTGGCTTCCCAACTAATATCATCTGAATTATTACCATTGATTAGTGGATAAATTTGTGAAACATAACATAATGGAATGTTAAAAAGATGTTAATATCATGTATGATGGAATGTAAAAAAAAACTCTGGAATTTACACAAAACAAGAGGAAGATCCTTGAAATTTTTACAAAAAAGGAATATGTTTTGCATTGCCACCTGCTCGACATCTCCTAAAACAGTCTGTTTTAAACCACATCAATAATCTAATTGCATTCCATTCCACCCGCAAGTTTTGCATCTCTCGCCCCAAAACATCCATGGCCCTTTGCTTTATTAGTGTAAAAAAGGCTCATAAAATAGTATCTCCAAAAGAAAGACCCAAATTTATATTAAAATGATATATTTCCTAAATGGCAAGGATTGGCCAGTTAAAGGCACTTATCATGATAAGGTGAATAGGTCTGCTATAATATGCCTCTCCCCGAGTCGGGAAAAAATGCTGAAAACACCTGGCGTCTTGCACAAGATGGTTGGGCCAATTGCCCTTTCTATCGTATGTGAGTGTTTGTGTTAGTTTGGCTACTCCATTTGAGAGGTGAATTCATACGATTGTTTAGACCCGGTAAACATGAAAACCAATGCTAGTGGCATGAGCTAGATCACTAGTCACAGTAATATCTACGATACCTAGTATTTCGGCCGGACGGTGGCAATAAGATACACTTTGACAAATTACCACACAACAGCGAGAAAACATTGCAATAGATTCATTTGGTTTCCTAAGTAATAGCATGCAAAATTTTATGATTGATTGCATGGATAAGTTTCTGCACAACTCGCTAGGAGCATATTAAATTATTATCCACAATTTATGGAGCTAAATTCGGTAATCAATACCCCTGGCTACTTACAATGTAACTAATTAATGAGGAGAAGTTGTAAGGACCGTTTAAGAAGTGAATTAATTGAGGTCCCTGCGGTGAAACTCTCCCATTCCCGCACTCCAGCACACTGATTCATTGCAGCAAGGTGGACTAGCGTTGGAAGATATTATACGGTCATTTTTCATTTCATATAGTATCTTTGAGGGAGTAGATATCTATTCCCTCTTTTTGTATTTAATCATAAATTGATGTGATTTCTACTTACTCAAGTTCGCAACATTAGCAAACATATTTAAACAACTGATGCTATATACTGAGGTGGCCCCAGTTTATGCCTTAGCTGGTCCCAAATTTTCTTGAGTACTTAGCTACAATGATTACACACACTTTTAATTATATCCAAGGCAAATAAAACCTCTTAAGTCTCAGATTCAGATTAAATAGTATATTGATTGTAACAACGAAAGCCAACAGTTTTAAGGCAATACATCACACCAAAAAAAGCTTTTTGTAATAGTATAGGGTCTAAAGTAATTAAAAAAGACCGGCTGGTTTAAAGAGGGTGGTGGTAAATGATCACTAGCTTTTAAAATTATATTTTATGTGAATTAGATTTTAGACTTTTCATATCGATGAGACTTTTCTATGCAGAAAGCCAGATCCTCCCATTCTAAATATCTAGCAAGTGCTTCTAAAGCACAGTCGTCTGAGTTATTTAACTTACGACCCATTTGTTCAATGTTTATAATTATTATTACATTTTCATATAATTCTTGATAAGGAATCTATAGATGGGTGGTGAACTCCAAGTCAGAGAGACGAGAATAATCCTTTATAGCAGCGCATCAAGCACCAAACTTTGAGCATTAAGACCTTTATCCGAGCATTAAGTTCACATAATCAACAGGAGCCGGAGACAACAGAAGATCAAGAGACTCAAGTTGCAAAACCAACCTCGCGAAGACGCTAATGGATAAGTCTGGACGGCACTATGGATAGAGCAGTAGGGAGGTCCGTCCTATCTTCCCCTTCGCGATGTGTGCGAGTGTGAGCCTCTCTCTAGTTTTCTCTTTCGCTTGGCTCTGTTGCGCTGGATTTCAGATCTCTGCCTCATCCATCTTCCGCGGGGAGTTTATCGGTGCACATCGTTGGAACTCCTCGGTGAAGACCGCGCTGGAGGGTCCTAATGACGGTGTGAATTTGTGCGAGGCTTAAAACGGAGGAAGCAAGAGATTGTGGAGTGCTCGCGGAAATGTCCACAGGAGCATTAACGGCCGGCGATACCGGGGGAAACCGGGAGGACCATAACCGCTACTTTTAAGGGAGAAAAAGCGGATTGAAAACAATATGGCCTGAGCACAGTACTTTTTGAGATCCACTTTTTTTTAATTGGTACTGTAGAGAATTCCTGCTGCAGCATTAACGGCTAATAATACTGCCTAATTATTTTTACCTTGTCTATAGCTACGTTTAAAATATTTGCCTGTTTAAAATATGATCACTTTTGCACAATTTTTTACGTACAATATATCAACTTTCCCTGAGAAGAGATGTAATTTCTCTTAAAGGCTGGCAAATAAGCATAAACTTAATATATCGTCACACATTTACCATGAAGCTGATACGGAGTGTATGAAAATTACTATAAGTTCCAGTTTAAACGCGAAACATTGGAAACAGATTTGGTTGATAACAAAGCTTCGTATAAATTGTTTTTTTACAAGTGGTACACTTATTTCAGGAAGAAAGTCCCGCAGAGGAGTTAATGGTAAATGATACTAGGGGCACGAGGAAGAATATAACCTCTCGTTTCTCCAGGGAAAAAATCGGATTTACAGGAACAGCGTAAAACCTTTTTCACCCCGCTAATATTTCTCATTCATATTTCTCATTTCAACGCTTTGGCGCAATCCTCAATAAATTAATATAGTACACATAGCATGCTCAGGTACTAACATTTAATGCGTATAAACTAGTTGTACTTATTTTTATCGAATTTTCGAAATTGGATTAGATTGAAATAGTAATTTCTTTTTAAATTTTCATAATCTACTCCCATTGTTACGCAAGAATGTATTATATTAGAAGCACGGGCAGCAAAAAAAAATTAAATGCGAAAAATTTCCAATGAGTGATATCATTATTGAATAAAGAAAATATATATCGTCCTTTCACTTCACAAGCTTGAAGTAATGAAAGGCTAAATTCTGGTAGGTATATCGTGAATAGCAGGTAACAAAAGCTACCAAAATCATATTATGCGGAAACTATTATGTTGCGGATTACCAAAAATATAATGGACATCTGACGAAATATGAATCACTTCAGAAGAAAATATGTATTCACATCACAAAAAATAATAAAAATAACAAATCTAAATACCAGTAAGATCCCTTCAAGTTTTCCGTTGGTTTGATTAGAAATAACCCTTCCTCCATTTCAAGCAGCCCTCGCTTCTATTTTTCAAGTCAAAAATGAAAATAGGTAGGTAGCTAGTTGCTGCTTGAAAGAATGGCCTGGTGAAGAGGCTAAGCATAGTTCGCAAATGCTATTCACTACGAAAAATCTATGTCCTTTTTAGAAATATATAATTTGAATACCTCATCATCGCTGAAGTAAAATAGTTTTGGCTGCTTGAACCTGCACCACATTATCATATACGCTAGTCACGAAATATTACCCGTATTTGACTTTAGAAGACGGAAAAAAACTCTGTTGAAGCAATCTAGCATTGAATTCTTGGCAGAGACCTTGAAAAAGTTGAACTATACATTTAGATATGATCGGGTAGATTTTATTTTAATAGTTATTATCTAGGTATATTATGATAACCCCTAACAAATAATTGCAATTTTGGTTAATATAAGTATTGGCATATAAACATTTGATTTCATACTTAAAATACATATATAAATATCATGGCATTCCAAAATAAACACGCTCACATAGGTAATAACTATTAATTAAAGCTTACATTTGAATACAAAGGCAAATTAAATGAAACAAAGAAGGAAAAGATACCGCAAATTCTTGAATGAACTTCATTTTTCAAAAACACACTTCTAAAACGAAATAACGATCACGAAAATTCTATTTCAAGCTATTTTCAAGGAAGAGTAATGTCTGTAGGACATTGACCGTCGTAGGCGTATCCTAGAAGGATATATAGACGGTATCTTAGCCTCTATATTATATGGTTATCGGTCGTCTGCCTCTTACATTATTACTTTCATGAGTTTTTCTAAAAAATGATGAAAGAAGTTACTTAAAATAATTTTCAAGGGACAATTAACTATTAACAGATTTATTGTCATGAAAAAAGAAATAAATATTCCTACCCAATGGGAGATGGAGGAATAGATCCCCCCAAAGCCTCAGAAAAATGAAATTATTACTAAAAGCTAATTTCTAGTTTAGACATACAACAAATGCATCCGCTTATAATTAAATTTTTAGTGCCAAAATGATGTAAAATATGTTTTCCGTCATGAGATTTTTTCCAAAAGTTTCCCGAAGCCCCGGCAAAGCATATTCCTAGTTATGCAACTGTTCCTACCGATAATTTTCTCCTGCGAACAACGCTCAAAATCATTCTTAACTATCAAAATTGACATTAACTCCACCGCTGCAGTAAATTTTGTTATACAAAATGGTGGTGGTAACATCTAATTCATTTAATGTTTTGGTCTTCGGAAAACAATAAATAGTATCATAAGCGTAAACGGAAAATAAAATGACGAATGCAGCGTTTTTACCATTTAGTCATTCATATCGTGGAACAGAATAGGTCCGCGCGAATAATCTCAGAGCACACACCACACCTATTAAGATCATTCCGTTAGGCAACAATTTTTCTTAAGCATGACCATCCTCAGAAAAAAAGCTTATTTGCATGATTTTCACCCAAGGCATTTAAATAATACTGTACCACCGGTTAGTCGTTAATCCTTGCGCGGCTACCTACGTACAAACCATAGATATGCACAGCATTTGTACAGAAGATAACAGAGCCGTTTATTTATGAAAAGTACGTTGGCGTCAAGCTCCATGGCCCACTAATGTGCAATATACGTGATTTATTCGAACTGTCAAGCGAAAGAAAAATACGGCCAGCCGCTGGCGAATTCTGGGAAATTGTGATGCCATGACCACGGTTTCCGTGTGGTATCTCCCACGCGCCACCATTGCCTACATCGATAACCAAAACCCAGTTATCGAAAAATAGCCTCCAATATATACACTGAATACTTCTTGCTATAAAATAGCCGTGAAGGTGTTTCATATGGCTCTGAAAATGTGTTTTCAAATGAAGTCCGGATAACAGCATTGAAACACCCAAGGTGGGGCAGAAAATAAATCAAATCATTTAAAAGAATAGACATATTCTGAAGGAAATAAATTAGACTTAAAAACTTTGCAATTAAATTCCATAACCGTACGAAAACATACCTAAGTTTGTATTCAAAAGGGTATTGTTTCCTACTCTCTGACACTGAAGTACCCAAGCCTCATTCATATATGAACGAACGTAAATCTGTTTATTCACCACGTTTTACTACATCATTATTACTATTAAATTTCAACACATTAATGTGCAATTGCAAGAAGATGGTTTTTAATTATTAATAAATAGTCCTCGGAACAATTTAAGACTCTCTATAGTTGTCAATTAAATTCGAGGCAGTGGTTTAATGAATCGTTTTTTAAATTCCTGCTTTACTCAAAATAGAGAAATTACGAATTCCTTCTGCCAAGCAGTTTTCTGGTCGTACTGGCATCTCTTATCTTTCTGCTGCGTGTCTGTCGCACGTTCACGATGTTACCGACGTTTTTTTCTTTTATATTCTGCCGTGGATTTGCGGAATTCCGTGAGAAGTCAAAATGACCCATTCCGCATATCATAACACATACAGAGACGCAGAGGTAAAACGGGGTTGAAACTTAATATGAATAACCTAATTTACATTTGATTAAAGTAAAAAAAACTCCAACTCGTAGATTTGACAAAATTAGGAAGAAAAAAGTTATGATAACATGAAAGTTTTAACTAGTGCCGCGTTTCTAGTGTTAAGCTAAAAATCACTCATTTTTCCCTGAAGCAGTTATAGAAAATTACGGTGATGAACAGTGATTATAATTATAATTATAATTATGATTTTGAATATTTGTACCACATCCATTAAAATTTTTTGAAGGCTGGAATTTTATATGCCTTTTCCAATTTTTCTTACACATCGGGTTAACGAAAAATACCCTCGCATTAAAATGTGCGCCAATTTTTACTAATTCAATCATTCATGACAGTAACCATTCTTGAATATTACCGTTAGCTCAAACTTGGTTTTTTATGCATAACCGGGGGTTTGATAAGAATAAATACCTTGATGTCGTGGATCACGTAGGTACTACGCAATCGAATTTCGCAGAAAACCGGCAAAGCTTAGCGAAAGAAGTAATGAATCCGGGGAAGAAGAAGGGAAAGATGAAAACCTAAGATGCGTTGCTAAGTGATAGTGCTGTTCTAACTGTCAACACTTTTCTTGAGAAGCCATGAAAAGCCTCAATAGAGCTGCAGCGACGTGGATGCAGTGAGATGAATTTATTATCAATATTAATTATTTAATGTTTAAAATCGTGAGAACTAGGATTGTGTAGTGATGAATTTTATGAATCATACAATCACGAATAAGAATTCTGGTAAATGGTCCTACTTACACCTCACTCTTCCGTAAAATACGGAACGCGTCGCCTCACAGCGTCACGAGGTGGACTTAGGTGAACCCATTATAATACGCGGTGGGAGAAAATACGTGTTCGCGGTCAGACGCCTCAACAGTCACTCAGTATTACGTTATTACGCCCTATAAAAATAGCATAGACTAATGTCGCGAATGGGTTCCTCAGGTGAAAAACATTCTTATCAATGTCTGGGTCCAACTGCCTCTACGATATGATGTAATGGGCGTATCAGTTCACGCAGCATTAATATCGATGTATCAACTCAAAAAATATCCTATCTTAAGCAACCGTCATTAAATTACTTCTGAATATTGTTGCATGTGTTCGATTGCCGAGTATGCTTTAGACATCCAGAAATTTATTGATTTTCTTTGCCTAAACTCAGTCACGAATAAAGCACAGAACTACAGGCTTCACTGTTCAGAAATCTATTATGGCAGGAAAAAAGATAAGTATAGTAAATTTCTATTTTGTTTATCAAATAGCGATTATAAACGGAAAGGTTTCAGGCTCCTGGTTAGTTTAAGGTGCTGTTTTAACGAAT
This sequence comes from Ischnura elegans, assembly GCF_921293095.1. Classification (NCBI taxonomy): domain Eukaryota; kingdom Metazoa; phylum Arthropoda; class Insecta; order Odonata; family Coenagrionidae; genus Ischnura; species Ischnura elegans. Next base: position 60,501,620 of record NC_060252.1, read on the forward strand.
AGGTAAAGATCTTCTTAGGTTAGTTCAATGTGCTGTTTTAACGGACAGGTTTTATTATTGTCTTAAATCAGTTGAAACTGAGATCAGTATTTGGTATGTTAAAACGGAATCTAGAAAAGCTTATAATTTATTTGTGGCGGATACTTTAAAGTAGAAAATTATATTTTATCACTAAATTGTGCAGTTACAATTACTAGGGAAACTATGCGAGTATTGGGAATGTAATTTCGTAAACTCGCAAAGTTTATAATTTATTCGAAGCAGACTGTAAGAATTAGAAAATTACAGTTTAAATATCATTAACTTGCGCTAGTAACAAGTAAAAGGGTCGACTAACTATCACTGACTATCTACATCACTAACCATGCAAACAAGATTTTGGCAGAAAACTCGTAGAGCTTAACGAGAGAGGGATAGGATAGCACGAGTGAGAAGAAAAGGGGAGGAAAGAGACTTTTTTTTGCCATCACGTCAGCGTTTTTCAGGGGAGAAGCTCCGACCGCTCTCCGCGGGAATGGGGTGCTCCCTTCCCCTCGCTTCGACCCAACCACTCACCCCGCCCAACGTGTCCTCCCGCTTCCTATCTAAATGAGGTGGACTCATGTCCCTCCACGCACACGTGTAAATGCGTGGACCGAGCGCGATATCGCCGCGTCCCGTCACAAACACACTGTTCACAAATCCTCCCGTCCCCCTCTCAAGGGGACACAGTAACGCAGCGGAAAGCGCAACGCTGGAAATATAATAGCAGCCTTTATTCCAATATATATTCGAATGGAAATATTATGAAATACCAATTTATTTTAATTTATATTGAAATGAGGTATATCATCCGTTGTTTTCACATTTATCTCCAGCGTCACCAAAGCTTTGTTGTGCCCTATATTGAAATTAGCAATTCCAATTTTCCACGATTATAAAATTTCATTTCGACCTAGGTTTCAATGTTACTACATCATCTTCAAGGCACAAAATGGCTCCAAGGATATATAATTATACAGCATAGAAATGTAGCTTAAGAGTATTTTTCACGAAAAAAAAAACAGGAAAAACGTGGAAACACTCGAAACATGACTTAGAATATTTTATTATATGTCATGCATGTGACAATTTAGGCATACTGTCTTCCTATGAAAGTAAAAGGCAATATTTAAAGCAATTCATTTTGAAATATATGATAAGTATTCATTGCACTTTGATATATCAAAGTTTTCCCGTTCGCGTTCTATAATTAACAGTTAATTATTATTAATAATAATAATAAAAAGGATGGCATTCAATCTTTAAATGTAACAATAGGGCTTTGTAAAATAAGTTACGTAACAATTACGTGAAATTAATGATATCATACGAAAAAATAAAAGCCTGCTGTTTACATTTGACGAGAAAGGAGAAATAATTGTAGCTATTACGCGATGCATTCATTTATGGAGTCAAAACTGAATAAATAGATGCTTGAAACTGGGGAAAAGCGTCAGTTTTAAGAAACAGTCGTTATTTCCGCAGCATTTAAGCTAATAATTCGGTAGATGAAAGAGAATGATATGGCACGACGAAAAAGAAATCTTGACATGCAGTCATTCTCTTAACGTTTTAATAAAAAAAAACATGCGATAGATGCAGCCGATTTTCTACGAGTTGGTGACGCCAGTATAGTTCTGACTCATTTACTTGCTCAGAAGGAACCTTTGATTGAGACATGGAATGGCGCAAAAGAGTACAAGCATAAACATTGATTACGACGCTTTTGACAGTAGAGTAGTAAAGCGGTCATCCGCTCCGCAATGAGTTGGTGACGTCATAAACTTATCTTCAACATTTTGTTAATTTTTCATCACAAAAAGTTTTACAGGTAAGCTACTTCACAGAAAAATGTTTCCCTGTATTTTTTAAGCCATGATAATTGACAATGTATACATTTTGATAAAGAAGTGAATAAATGATCTTACGCTATGGCCAAGGTTTGGCTTAATTATAGAAGATTTTAAATGCTTGCATTGCCGCTTCCCGGAGAGGTAGTGATCCCCCTTAAACATCCCAGCCCCTGCGTAATTCCCCAAACCCCGCCCCTCCGTCAGTGTCCCTTTCTCACTGACCGAGGCAAAGCAAAAGCGGTGGCGATGGTGGCTCCGACCGGGACGGTGAAAGGAAAAGAAGATTACTCCCTCGGCCAAGGCCCACCCAATGTCCACAGCGATATCGGGAGCACCCTTTTTTCAACCCACATACCCCTTGCTGTATCTTTTCTTTTTTAAAGAAAAATGGGAGGCTAATCTAAACACCGTTCACTCTCATCTAGCAGCTTAGAGTTTTTTTCGTCTGTCCGCGACCCGCCTGCGAATTTCGGTAAGCGCATTTGCAAATCGTGTTTGATATCCATTAACGTCCCTTGTTTTCTAAAACTTTCAGGATCATTCATTTCGCCTGTTGGTTAAAACACCTTAGCTACTGCTAATTTTACCGGTTATGATAAGTGTATTAGGGAATTTTTGTGCATCACCTCAGCCTGTCTCTCATCCCAAGTAAGATTGCCTTTTAAAGAGAGTTCACTGATTTTCCATTACTATTAACCTCTAAAAACTGCTTTTAAATTACCGCAAAAATAGATCGAAAAACAAACGAAGAAAATGTAGCTCATGGAATAATAATTTAAGCTTTAGTTCCTCATAACTACAAGGTCCACAAAATGTATTCTGATTAAATGTCCCTTCACAGCTACTTTTTATGAAAAGACCGTAAATAGCGTGCTTCGCGTAGCTTGAATGAACATCCTGTGGTATTTTATACCTTTTTCTATGAAAATACTCATGTAATGGTAAATATTTAATACAGCCTCGGACAGTTGTTACGGCTGTTGTTTCACAGAATCAAAATTAGAGTATAGAGTCAGGTATTACGTTATCATATGTCCCTCGCATGTATATTGTAGTAGTGGTAAAAATGTGAGACGAGTGGCCTGCGCAGAGGCAAGAAAATAACATAAAATTGGAGCATCAGAGAAACTTTATCTTCTACAATATCAACGAAAAAATATATAAAGAACTGCCACTATAAGTGACTATCGATATTTGAGACCACGAAAAAATACACAATAAATGTTAGAGCACAGTAAAATAATTCGTCAAAATTAAGCTTTCTTTTCTTACAGTTTTAAAGAAACTGAAAAAAGGAATGGATTTCCAATGGAGATCAATTGAATTTTGGTAATAAATATTTTTGTTAGTAAATATTTGTTAGTTATATTTGTAAATTCGTCAGGAATAGAGATTAAAAATTCAAACATTTTAGGTAACAAAATTTGGGATGAGACGCAGGCCGAGGTGATCCAAAAAATTTCCCATTTACGCCTATCATAGCCGGTTGAGTCATGAAGCATTGGCGTGATAATTAAAATAAATGTATAATTAAAAAACTCAGCAGACGAAATGAAAAATCCTAGAGAGTAGAAAAAAATAGGAAATATTCACATAATTCTAAAGGTAAGCTACATGATTTTCTTAAGAAAAAACATTATACCGCCTGGTTCTCCCATTACGTGAGAGGAAATGGAACAGGGGAGGAGTCTATGAGGAAGAAACTATCGACCACTATATTCACGGGCTATTCTCTCTCGCCTGATATGAGCACTGAATGGGATTTCCTTGTACGGCATGTTAAACGGGTTTTATGTGGGTAAGAGGACTCTATATAGGTATGTAACACTGGGTGGAGGAAACTCAGACTATGAAGGTCCCGGACAGAGTGAGTGCAGCGCTTCCGTGGGAAATGAAGAACGGAAGTCTTCGTTTGCCGCGCTTAATTCGCTGCCGATGCAGCGGTCTTTAAGAGCACTCGATGGATTCTTCCGCTTTATTGTGGCCGATATATGGGGCAATCTCTTGGCTGACCCACCCCGCAACGGCTCAGGGTCAGGAATTTGCGGCGATCTTCACAGCTCTTACAAACAGCTCAAAACTTTTTTCTAGCCATATCATTGATCACTGGGATGAATTATCCAGGAGCTACTGCCCGTAAAACTGATCAAATAAGTTTAAAACATGTATCAATGTTTCATGCAGCAGTGCGTCGTGATATTTATGCTTAATTTATTGTGAACAAGATGGAAAAATGATTCAGTCGGCAGAGGAATCATAATGTGAAAAACACACTTACGTGACAAAAAAGACAAAATAGGAAGGGTGCTTCCAGGTGACAGAATTTTCTTCTGATACAGGAAGGTGTCACACACCGACAAAACAATTCAATTCTACCTTACTTAAGTGTTCTTAAATTTTTTACTTTTTTTTAGTTCTCTTGGTCATTTATTAATCGGTTTCTATAGGACGATAAGTTCATGTAATGATTAATTGATGAATTTTAAAGTAAGTATTAGCAGTGATTTTTACGACAAATATAAAATTTATAAAAATGGCTATATGATACGCACGAGGGACTGGCTAACATGAATGTTTACGTTATCACAGAAAATCTAGCGTGGGCGGGTCATGCTATAACCCAACAAATATTGCGGTTTTCCAGCTTTTCCTATCTATTCTACACCTAGCTATTCTCCTTAAAACATCCCATTTTTTTCAGTTCGAGTTACGTTTTCCTCCTCTGTACCTAACACCACTACTGCAACTACTACAAAACCCCTATTTCGCGGTAACTGTACCGTATACCCACTCCTAATGCCCAATCAGCACTGCCTTCTCGTGTAAGTAAAAGTCAGGAGATAAAATGAGAGCTACCTTGATGTACGAAAAACAATCCAAATAGGAAGAATTTTGCGGTAGCGAGGTATCAAGTATTACTCGTGGCAGATTTTATTTTATCATGGAGTTTTCGTGTGAGTGTTAATGAGACTTGGGAATTTGGTGATCATTGATCGTAGACGTATAATCTTAATCGTGTATTTGAAACAAGTTTTTTTTGGACTCTATACTGCTTTTCCAGAAAATATACTATGAATAGTCATAACGCTCTACTTATTAATAGAGTGAGAAGAATGGCGATGTGTTGGACGGGCCAAACATCACCTGTTTTTGACGTTATTATTCCGCTAAACGGAAAGATTTGACACGGAAGTATATGCTTTTCAATGATCTATCGATGGGAAAATAAACAAATAGCTTGAATAATTAAACAGCACGTGCAGGAGATAAATTAAAAGACCAAGTCCCCCTTGTAAAATGCAATCTTCCAGCGTAGAAATTGTAAAAATTGGACGCAAGACGAGAAAACAATAATTCTTAAAAACAATTATATACAATTTTTTAACATCCCTTCCTGGTCTCTACAATGGGCGGGTAGCAGGTAACGACAGAGGGCCGCTCAAGTATATGCTAAACGGCTATATCAAAATATTGACGAAGGGAGAGTTTATATAAAGATGACGTAATAAAATTGCAGTCAATTAATTGACAACGAAACGTTTACAATGCTTTCATGTGCACTGTACCACTACAATAATAATTTCTTAATTAATACGAAGAAACTTTATCATATGGTACACATATGTCTTCTTTCGTTAAATATTAATGAAACAGATTTTTGCTCTTGATAATTAGTGAGAGAAAGAAATAAAAAATTAAATTTGCATCCCAGAATGTATTTCGATATAAACAATGTTTATCATATTTCATCTGCGTTTTCTTCTTTCTCTTTCATATTCGGATAAATTATGTCACTCAGTGAATAACAATCCATTGTTTTTTGTATTAGTGTACATACATATTACGAGCTCAATTCTTGTTCTTGAAGCAAGTAAATACATAAATACCATTGTGAGAAGAAAAATCAGGAATGTAGAGAGATTTTATCGTGCAGTATCTTCCACGAAAAGCTATTTAGAGCAACTTGTCTCGGATAGCCTTCCAGCTTGGAGTTCCTACGCCAGCTAACAAAAACTACGATGAAGTATGAGGGTAAAGTGTGATTTAAAGAGTTGCACTGCAGCGTAAATTTTAGCAGGCAAATTTATGATTTTGAACCAACTATTTTACGAGAGGCAGCTATGGGGGGCAATTTTCTCAATGGAAGTATACTTTGGTTATCTTCTACTCACTTCATATTCTCCTCTAAAACAGAGGGGTACTGAACGGATACGCAGGCGTAACCAAGTCAAATATAAAATTCAGCATTCAAAGCCAACATGGAATTGGAATTAGTTGTTCAGGAAATGACAGAATCAATGAATTCTGCATTTTTTTGTCATTTAACATAACACTCAGTATTTTTGGAAAAGTAAAGAAACATAGTGTAGTACAATTACCGGCAGCTAAGAACAACAGCCAAATATTCCAGGAAACTTTATGCATGGATTACGTTATTTACGTGGTAAATTAAAGGTTTTTCAAAAGCACTCCCATTTGCAGAAGAAAATAATTTCTAGTCCATACATCAACTTGCATACAACGTTTCCAGCTTAATGCATAACTGCAATGACGCATACATAATTTTAAAGATATAACGGATAAATCTTTATGAAGAAAGAGGTGCTAATCTTGCCAGCTCAGTTGTGCACAGCAAATTATGCAAACACCTTCGGTATTTACTTCGTGAAAGCTCATAGCGCTTGACAAAATAGACTTTTTAATAAGTTTGTAGGGTCTCCTGGCTAACTAATTGAAGGAATTCTTCTAGGGTCCTCCACCGGGTCAGGTTTACCATAGACGACGTTCAAAGTCTCGACTCAGTGCGATGATGATGACGATGCAAGGTTGGAGCAACGAAACTTCAGGTATAGAATATCTGACCCGAAAGACAACTAGAGAAATATTGTTGTAGTAGATTTAGGAATTTTATGAATGGTTATAAAATACTTATGGCTACAACACTTCTCTTCCACAGTCAAAGTCCCTAAAAGCAAATATGTAACTAACAACTACTTTATTTGGGTAAACTCTTCGCGGGATTCCCAACGGGTTAATTTATCCATATTTTCCAAAGTTTCAAGCTCCGACTCAGGGCTCATCATCAGAGCTGCTGAATACTGCTTTATCGCTCGAAAGGTTACGGAAAGTGTGAATTTTACTAGGAAGTTTGAAAATTGCACAGAAATGCTTAATCAGGCTGGATTATAAAATCACTGTGGGAAAAGAAAAAAAAAAACTTATTTTTTCAAGTTTTTGAAGTACACGGCCGTTTTTGTTGCTTTGCATCCAGGAACCCACGAGACATTAAGCCTCATTTGGGGCTGCTGCGCAAGGGCTTTCTTGGTAGAGTAATACGATCATTAAAAGATTATAACCGAGCACTACTTCTGAATCGTTAGAAAATAATATAAATGATGCACCAAACATGCTCTTTCTCTCATTCCCAATAGTTCAGAGATTATAAGGACCTCTCAAATAAAATGCTGTGACCGTGCCACCATGCGTTCGCACGTCTCTTCAAGCTAAATGTATATTTGAAAGATTTCAGGCTTTCCCAGTGGATGGCTTGGGAGAACTATTCTCGGGCATTATACCGAGTCATATTGTTCATGCTGGCCAAAGCTTCGGATGCTTGTGAAGAACTCCGGAAGTGAAACATCGGCAAACGTGGACTATCTGACCCGATGTAATCCCCGAAAAGAATTTATCCAAACACTACACCTACGCAATACCCTATGAGCTATCTCTAGGGTGTTTGACTAAGGGTGACCGATCATCAGCATGAACGATGCAAGAAGTTCTCAACATGCACTATATATAGTTATAAAAATAAAGATGTGAGCCCCTACTTAACTTGCATTTCTCCACGAAATTCGAAGCTATAACATTAATAAACATGTATAGAAATCTAACGTTGAGAGCCGCAGAGAAGTCAGGAGTGGAAGCATTCGAAATAAAGTTCTAACAAAGAATGATGAAGATAAAATGAATCGGCTGTGTAAGTAATGAGGAAGTGCTAAGAAGAGTGGGAGAAAAGGGAATTTTTTAAAAACCTCAAGGAGAAGACGCGATAGCTTAGTTGTCCACAGTTAGAGACATGATGGTCTGATAAAAACAATCGTGAAAGGACATGTGGAAGGTAAAAGAAAAGTCAAGGGACAGTCTTGAATGAGTTACATGAGCGCAGGTTATAAAGGATGTCAAATAGAAGAAATAGGTCGCTATGAAAAGGCCAGATAGGCCAAGGAGAGATGAATGGACAGCTGCGACAATGCGATGTTAGGATCGTTGACTAGATCTCACGATGATGATAATGCGAAGTCTAAAATTTTCTTACGGCTAATAATTAATACAATTAAGCATGCCAAGTTAAAATCATGCAAAGGGATTGCAAAAATAGAACGTCTCGTTTCACCACTTTCATCATAAAACTTCTCGGTTGGGTATCAGTCACGCATCATCAAGAGTCTAAGGGCCCCACAAAACGACGATTTTGGGGTTAATGACTTCATGGAGAACACAAGAAGAGGGCGCACCTGAAGCGTGGAAGAGATTGCCATTTCGGCTGACGGATGGCCTCCCGCTAGGTGAGCCGAAGTAGGGATCGCAAGGAGGAGGGTTGGTGAAGTTAAATTAGGAAGGGAGATCCTAACTGGTGCGCCATTTGGGGATGTAGTAGGGGTGAAGTTGGGCCACTTGATATGCCAGTTCCAGCATGGCTCGAGAGAGGCATTCAGTTGAATCAATTAAACAGAACACTATCAATATCGTATCCCTATAGGTAGAAATAGGAGGGTGGTAGTCTACTAGGTAGAGGGCAAGACTGGTTCCAGGACACACGAGTTCACTGACACCAGAAGGTCCCGGGTTCCAATTGAGAAGCCATTGGACGCATTAAATATTCTGCAGCCTAGGGAAAAGAACTGGTTCACCTTCCTTGAATAAAAGAATGTTACTTGCATGCAAGTAGCTCATTCTGAGAGGAGCTCTACCCTCAACAATCATAACCAACCTTCGGGTTATATAGCTGAATGGGTCACAATAAATACCAAAGCATATTCTTTGCGTCTTGAATTCACCTTATGTATTAAAATTTCACTAACTATCTAGGAAAAATTATAACTAATTATTTTCCTAAAAACAGTTGTGTGAACTAAGTAATTTTTCCATAGATAACACGTTTATGAATGTGTGAAACAAACGAAAAGCTATAGGCATTGACGAGCCATCATGCATCAAGGCAAAAACTAGCGTGGCGGATTCCTAAAGAGATGTAAAAATTTACAGAATGATCGCTATTTCGCTTAAGGCTGATTTACAGAAATATTGCGTCTTTTTCAGTCTGAGGTGAACCATTAATGCCTCATTAAATGGCTTAATTACAATTTAGGAAGTAAATATCTCTAGACTATCTGACTTACACTTGCTACTCCCCTACTTTACTATGCAAGGCATAGTTAAAGACTACCTTTTTCTGCGGCCAAGGTTGGTTTCATAAAATTTTATATGATCAGCCAAAACTTAAATTAATGCAGCGAATATTCTCACCATCGACCATTACTTAGAGTAGATCCCTATAAATCTAATTAAGTGAATACCAAAATTTCCCTTAAGGCCAACACACCTTTTTTGTGGGGGGCATGTCTTGTGGAGTACGTTTTGACCCATTCCTTCTTCATCTGCCAAAATCTGATTTAATAATCCCCTCAAGGAGATTTCAGGTTACCAGTAAACATTATAAAGGCATCCCAGGATATCAGTATTTGAAAAGGTGGTTAGGAAGAAGCATCAGAAAATATAAAAGTGGCTTTAATTAATGCCAAATATTTTGATGACTTTAATAATACAAATTAGACAATTTCATCACAGATATGATGGCAAGGACAAATAAACGCGAGTAAATATGCAGTCCATTTAAAGGTTAAAATGTACACTTTCCGGCGTAAATCAATGGAAATCTTTGATATTTTACACAATGAAAGCACTTGTCACTTTCCTCTCTACTTATTTTCTACCGACCAAGGATTTGGAACAAAACCTTGAAAATGGCATTATGTGCCGAAACCTGGGTCGGAAAAATAAAGAAGAGTGGAAATAGGCAAATAATTTCATTATGTAAAATACCATTTAAAAATGTTTTCTATGGTATTGTGGATTCCCTTACTATTCTATGCACATTTAATTTTAGGCAGACGACCTCAAGGAACGGCGTGGGGTATTTCCACTGACATTCCATACATGACATCCCTATGGAATATCGCACGCGATGCATCGTAACATCGCATATAGAAGGCCGTGGGAACCTTCAGTCTTCCCGACCCCTCGGTCTTCCCGATTATATGATTACCTTGGCCATTATCGAGGTGGTAGGGGCGGGCCGTAAGGGCAAGGAACGGAAAACCCTTCGTAGGGCTGGAAATAGTAGGAGGTCCCACCATTTGAATAAGTGGCTGTAAAGACTCAGACGAGGAAGGTAAAGGACGTAAACGGGGCGAGAGGTAGGGAGAGATCAATATGTATAGCATGGCATGAAGGTATTGGAATGTGTGTAAGGAGCCACTTCACTTTTGGGACCGATGAACAACTTATGCTTGATAAATAGCACTTAAGAGGAAATAATCTTAGAAAAATTTCCACTGAGGCTAGCATATTAGTTAAATTGTTAAGTATGCTTTGTTTTGGCACAAATTCTATATATTAGTGTTATATTATTATCCTCACGGCTACATTTCCGTTGTGGCATTAAAACACTTGGCAGGAGAAAATATATCAAAATTATGGTATCAATAATAAGATGAATTATTAATTTAGCAATTATTTAAAAATTTCTCGGTCAATACCTACAAAAGTAGATCAATATATAGAAAATCCTGGGGAGGTGTCCCAGACCGTAGTGCTACTACATAAATTATCCAATTATCCTGTATTCCACAGTCACTATTGTCTGGTATTCCCAGTGAGTGAACTAGAAATAGCCCAAAATATTTACAAATAAATTAATGATGTTTGTTCAAAGAAGAGCAGAAACTAGCTTCATCATTTACAGACCATGAATCATAATCATGCTGCCCGTGCAGAAATCATTTCAATAGTTTTAATCCGCAATGGACGAGGAAAAACTCAATAGCAGTTTACTGCATGCATCTACACTGGCACTTACTTGTCTAAACCTAAGAAAAACCTGAATGATAGATAAATTGAATTATTCAATATGGAAAACCTGTCTATTCACAGATACCTATGTAAATATTGATTTAAAATGACGAAGAAACTCCCACATATGACGTATTGCAACTTCTGCTCAATACATAACTGAATATGTCTACAAATATGTAAATAAATGTGTTAATATCACAATGAAAAACATTGCTGGTTTTAAATATTATAACAAAGTTGTGCTAGTTTTAAGGTTGTAATATAATGTATATTAATTCACACTCCCACATTGCAGCACTACAGCCACTACTCCAATACCGGACACACCAGCAATCCAAGGACACCGAAATAACAGCGACTAACAGCACCGCGAGAACATCATCTTCAACTGCAATAACATCAATATTACAGGGCGGTCTACGTGAGGTTTTGCCGTTTTCCCTCACGTCTCGGACGAATGTCGGACCAATAGCCATCCCGGAAGAAAAGAGTTCCAGATTTTTTTATTTTTGCCATATCTGCTATATGCTCGCAAACAATGTGTAAATAATAACAAATTATGACGCCCTGAAGAGGAAAGTATTCCTATAATGGGGACCTAACTGTATATATGTATTATAATATTCTACCTCACTATGTAAATATTCATGTAAAACTTGCAGAATGGAAATAAACATTTTTTGAATTGGATTGAACTAATTTTGTTCTCATACCCTTCCCATCACTCACTAACCTTCAATTACTTAGGTCAAAAATGAAAAAAAAACACTTATTGAGACGATGATAGCCACTCATTGTCCACAAAAATTGATCTATTGGATTTCTTTCAACGGCAGCTCACAAAAATTAGAAGAGATCAGTAAGCATGCGAAATAATAGCGAAAAAGATAGAAAGACTCGACCAATATTTCATAAGGATTTTCTTTTTTGTCGCAGTCAAAAAATAAGTCCGGAAAAATGCATGGCCCAGTTCTGAGAAAATCCCCTTCTCGTCTGTGGCATGGCATGGCAGTCATCATCCTTCCCGACAGATGAAGAGAGAGAGAAAGAGAGGAGGCGGCAGAGGAAGGGGTTGGGTAAAGAGTGGAGGCGGTAGTAAGAGAGGAGAAGAAGATTCATGGGAATGAGGACGCGTCGGATATCGGAATATTACTTAGCGGGCGAGAGCAAGGGGTAGGGACACGAGGAAGGGGTCGGGAAGTTAGGAACAGTGAAGATGGAATCTGGAGCACAAAGGTATCGAACGCATCCCCAAAGCCGAGAAGATGCATCTCTCCAACCAGCCCCAAATCTAGAGCCTCTCCTCCCCGGCCGCGCGTCTTGAGAGAGCGGTGAGGTAAAACAGATATACACACACATCTCAACCGCTCGGCGACCAAAAATCGTCTGGCGATGAGGTGAAATAGAATGCCTACCACAAGTACCACATTGTTACAAATTACTTCACCATCATCAATAGTCAACGATCCTAAGATTGGTTTGACGTAGCTCTACAGTCAACTAATATGTTCACACATAGTTACCTAATTCTTCTCTTTTTCCCTCTCTACCTGTTACATATATTTCATTCGAAATAATTTTTTTCCGCTCTTGCTGTACAATTGTCCCTCAACGATTGTCTATATTAGGCCATCATGTCTCAAGATATGGTCTATAAGGTTATTCAGTCACCTAGTCATGATTTTTATGAAACTTCTCCTTTCTTCTATTCTTCTTAAGATTTCCTCGTGAATAACCGATATATTTGATCCTCATCATTCTTATGAAGAACCACATTTCGAAAGCCTCAACCCTCGCTTTCTCCACTGATGCCATTGACCATGGCTCATTTCAGTAGGGATGCGTACTCCAAATGTAAGTTTTGATAATTGTTTCATTCAATGCTTAACTTTCTCCCTATAAGAAGATCTTTATTTTGGTGGAATGCACTCTCCACCTAAGCTATTCGGCTGATGATTTATTTCTTGCTTCTCCCAACGCCTGTTATCCTGCTCCCCAAATAACAGAATTCATCCACTTCTTCCAGTTTTTGTTTCCCTATTTTATTGTTAGTCTTAACTTCTAATCTGCGATATAATATTATCTTGTTTCTTTGGGTTATTTTCAGTTATTATTTACCCAACCCATATTAACCAGAATCAGTTCCAGTTCCTTATTTGTTATCGCTATGACGGGCACGTCAGTGGCAATTAAAATCATTCTCATTTTTTTGCGATGGATTTTCACTCCCGAGACCTTGTCATTGATTCCTTTCTCATATGAGTACATTTGATGGATTCGGGACCGCCGCCAGGTCTGGCACTAAAATACAGCCTACGCTTCGACTGACGACTCGGCCATCGTCCTCAGGGGTGATATTTTCGAAGTAGAATAATGCAGTCGAAAAAGGGAAATTTTAGGTACTGCCTGATACCATTCTTGATGAGACAGGGAGTGGACAGAAGATAGAGATGGGGCGAGCACTGGGGGGGAGAGGATGTTGAAAACAATGTAAGATGGCACAATTTTGTGTAAACTATGAGTACGAAGGAAGGGAATTGGATTTTCAGATAGAATGAAAGGGATTAGACCTCATAGTGAATTTAAAAAGAAGTGCACAAAGGATGGAGTACCTTCAGAATATTTCTTAATTACTCCAGAAATAATTATCGTAATCGGTAGAATACAATGTTTATTGCATATAGATTTCAATTTACATGACAGATTAAAAAAATAATATAATAATAAATAATCGCAACATTGGTGATCCGCAGAGAGTACTTCATGCCCTTCAAATGTAGAGCTATGTCCGCGGTTCATCAATTGACCAATTATTCAAGGCAATATCATCGGTTCACAATTCATTCAATATTTGACAATAACATGGGAAAGAAAATTATTGGTGGATGGTATAACTAAAATATTTTACTTGCAATAAATCTTCAAAGCTCTGCATCCACATTTATAGATGAATTTTTTTGCAATGCTGTAAATTTTAGAATTCATGAAACAAGAGTACATTCTTACGGAAAATTATTTGAGAATGGCATGTTTTCATTCCGTGGGGCTCTGCCAACCTTAACGCGTGACTGCATTAAAAATTGGTTTTACTTCAGAGCACACAATCATCCATTCCTTTCCGTAATTTCCTTCCCCTGCGTTCATTGAAACAAAAATTTATTAAGTGCAATAATTTATCGATCATTTTTCTCTTATTATTCGTCCAGCAACAATTCACACGAAAAAGTTATTTTTCTAATTAATATCAACATAAAAACCGGTGATGAAGTAAACAGCCTGTATTATTTGAAATAAGGGGCAAAAGGGGGTTAAATATAAACCATTTCCATTACAGGATAGTGGAATTCAAATACATTTTATTTTTACCATAAATCAAAGCCTATTAAAACACCGCCGATAATTTATCCATTACACACCCAGGATTTCCAAATCCGTGCGTTTTTGGAACCAAGATCCTGGAACCACCAAACAGTCCTTAGCCTATTAGCCCGAGACGTCTAAGTACCCTAAATTTCGGAAGTTCCCACTCTTTGGGTAGTTATTAAGGTTATAATAGCTGGAGACGATGTCCCGATGAAATGCAGGCGGAACAAAATGAGCGGTCCTTCTGCGAATTCTAATGGGAATGCAAATCTCAAGGGGCGAGCAGAAATATTCCGAAGTCTTCACTTCCAAAACCTCCGCAGTCTTTTGCTTGATAAGTGTCGAGATAGAAGGAAAAAGGAAATCTAACGGTTGAGTTCCATACCGCAAATTTCATCCTCTCAATTTAGAATCGGAAGGTGTGACGATATCCACAATTCCCTCCTTTATTTATTTCTAAATACCTTGTCTGGAGGCAAAATTGGAAATCAGCCTTGAAATAAGGGTCTTTTGTAGTCTAATTGAAAGATTCCGGAATTGAACAGGCATACTTGTAACATGAGGCACTTACTTATTATTTCCTCTTCTGGTTTCTCATATTTTTCCTTATAATGTTCGAACCAAGACGCCAATAATAGATGATTTTTAAGAAATGCAGCGCTATTCTTTGAGGATTCAATTTTTTTTCCAAATCCTCTGCATGCAGAT
This sequence comes from Ischnura elegans, assembly GCF_921293095.1. Taxonomy (NCBI): domain Eukaryota; kingdom Metazoa; phylum Arthropoda; class Insecta; order Odonata; family Coenagrionidae; genus Ischnura; species Ischnura elegans. Next base: position 60,516,703 of record NC_060252.1, read on the forward strand.
GCATCGATGTGCTACGATAAGCATCTGAAATCAAAACTTCAGAAAACTAGGCTAAAATTAAGCTATTTTGACTGAAATTAGGGAATTAAATCTTGTTGAAACAAAAAATGCAGTTCAAAACGTTAAATTTCTAATTTAGAATTTTAACATCATTTTTTGTTTATTTTCGCAGGTATAAATGAGTGTTTAACGATAAAGAGTACATCTCTAGAGGAGGTAAACGGATAAATGGGTCGAAAATATTGCATCATACGATAAAATATTGCATATGAAGTAACAACTCAGAATATTGACACTCAATAACGCTCATAATCACCATCAGTCAACAACCCTAAAATTGGTTTGGCGCAGCTCTTCACTCCTCTCTCCTATCCGCTAACCTTTTCATAGTGAAGTATTAAAGTTATTATATTAAAGCTGAAATACAAAAACATACGTCTATAAATTTCCAATACTCAATAAAAATTCAGCTTAGAAAACTTTGTATATATGTATATTGCACAGATATTTAAAGTAATTGTTTTATTCCAGTCCATTGAGATAGAAAATTGAATTTGGTATCGTGGAAAACCATTTCCAAAATTGATAACATTTCCGGACAAAATCTTTGAATAATTTTCCAACTGAGTGCGAGAGGGTAACAGCATAGACATCATCTACCCCTCGTCATGCCATCTTGGGACTGGCTATTACGCTCACTCTTACGGTTCAAATATGACGGAACGCGATGAAAGGCAGTCAAGAAGTAAATACGAGGAGACATGAGAGTGCACCCTTATTCATGAATAACGTTTTAGTGAATGAATATACGGAAAAAGCATATTAAACTGAATATTGATGTTGGGTCATTGACCTGATGACGGCAAAAGCTAACCATACGTTTTTGAGCAAAGACGAAAGCATTTTCAATAATACTAGGAATCCAAGAAACTACGATGGACAAAAATGTATAAATATTTGGCCAGGAAAATTATGCATTCTTTAAACGTAGCCGGATCAAGTTCCTTTCAGTAAACAATTAAAAAGTTATGGTTCTTTTTCACACAATTTATTTAAGACGACCGGTATCGTCGCAGAGGTGACATCTTCAGGTACAGAAATCGTTATTTTAGCTGTTATTTTGCTGTTTATTTGGTTGCTATTACGCGTTGGCAGCGGAGGGTCGCGTTAGGGTTGGAGCGAAATTTCAGTAGGAAATTGTTTCCCGCGATACTATTTTCAAATTGCTATGTTATTACACTAGGGTAAAATAAATACTATAAATAACAGTGCACTACACATATATGAAAAAAATGTACAATTACTTGCATGTAGAGGATTTGTGGATCTCTCCCTCTATGGACATATATTTACTGTCCACATGGAAATATGGACAATATTTGGATGGACATCTCCGCCGCGGGTTTTCGCCGTGTTGTTTTTTAGAGGTTGACAAAAATTTCGCCCGAATTCTACCAAGTTTCAAGTCTTTGCTTTTCGACCTGAAACCTGGTGGAATACCAGCAAAACCACTGTCAACGTCTGACAAAGAACGCAGCGTTAACTCAGAGGATGGAGAGATCCACGATTCAAGTTGACTACGAGCCAACAGCTAAAGGATTTTTTAGTGTGACTGTGACAAATGAAAGATTACTGCACCAGAAAATCCATAGGTTAAATCAATACACATGTGTTGCAGCGGAAATGTATGCAAAAAAAGGTAATATATGACAGAATATGGTAGTTTCCTTCATCAAAGAAAACGAAAGGCATTGATTGCGATTCGTTACCCACCATTAGTGTATTCATAATGCACAAATTATTTCGTTTTAGAAATACCGGTTTATACGAATGGCACTTATCAATTTTTATCCTCATTTGAAAAAGGCCAGGTTGGCGCCTACGCAATGCCACTCCATGTGACGTCACAGGGACCTAGTTTCTATACGAGTAGTGAGGAGTTATACATCGTCTGAGATTACCAATGCATGCATGAGGCGCAGAGCTCAGGGAAACATGTCTTAATAATCACTTATTAAAACTGGCTTAGGCCGGAAAGTTTTCGTCGTTTGATAAGGTATCAATAATCCTTAATAAGCGCTCCCAGCTAGCAGGGTACTCAGCTACCCGCTAGCAGCCTGCGTCTTATCAGTGCTCAAGCCTCGCCTCAAAGTCACCTCACAGGGCGGCAGCGGGAGCCAGAAATACGTCACACGGAGAGATTTCCCGGCATTCATACTTAGCCGTCGCGTTTTCGCGCGCTGGAAAAGTTTCACTTTTCATTTAATCGCGAAAAATAGATATCGTCATTTAACAATCTAAATGCGTGAAATACGTACTCCAGGAGTAATAATCTTTCGATTTAGGCAATAAAAAATAATAGGAAACCACCCTATTGGCAAGGAGGAAGTTCCAAGAAGATTGACAGAAATAAAGAAGCCCCATGACTGTTTTAAGAAAAAACGGGGGTAAGCTCCATAGCTATAACATACGACCAGTATTGGTAAAAATACTGAGACGAAGTAACTGGGCTCAATTACAGTTACTTCGTAAAAAGTAATCAATTACGAGTACAAATTTGTGATTGCTAGACGTTATCAGTAAAATTACAATTAAAACTTGGGAGGGATGCTCTCACTATTTGGGAAACGCAGTGGTTCTATGCATTGTCCCGGAGGTCAAAGGTTCCATTCCCAGTCCAGGGGAATTTTTTTCTTATAGCAATGTAGTCTATTTTACTGCCGCCCACGCGGCAGGCTTCGAAATATTTATCATATTAAAATTTGGTGGACTTTATTTCAAGCGTTGCTTTACTAAATGTAAGGTGTATATTAAGCTAAGCTAAGCCGTCGTGAACAAGATATTGCAAACACAGCTTATGACAAATTTTTTAGCAATAGGGAAGGATGGTTTTGCCGTTTGCATAGCGTAGTGGTTATGCGCACTGGCCTGGAAAGCCGACCGTCTGTGTTTTGATCTCTGGTCCAGGGAATTATTTTCTCATTCACCGCCGTTTACACGGCAGGCTTGGGAATATTACACATATTAATATTTATCTGCCTTTTAAATTTACCATGACTTCTTTACTATTGCCATTTATTTCAAGATGTGCATTACTTAATGGAAGGTATATAATAAGCTATGTCATCGTCGTGAACAAGATATTGCAAGCGTGGCTTAAGACAGATTGTTGAGAAATTGGGAGGGATGTTTTCGCTGTTTGGTCTCGGGCATTCTGTCACTCCTTGCCTCGGGGGAGGGGAGGCAGAATGAGGGAGTGTGGCTCGAGGCTTTAAAAAATCCTCCCTTCGTCCCCCCCCCCCCCACCCCCCCGACCAACGCCCCCTAGAGGACATGCATAGCCCGAGGACGCAAGCGTGAAAGGTACGACTCGAGAGGAAGAGAGAGAGAGGTCTTTTTTAGACAAGCCCCTCCTCACACTCTTGCCTCGTGGCAAGTCCTCTCTCGCGAATGCCGCGGGCGTGGGAAATAGACGCGAAGTCTTTTGGAGTGGATATGGTGTCTTGTCTCCGTCTCCCCGGGGGCGCTGTAAGGTGCTACAACATCCCATCCTCCCTTCAAGCTAAACGTGAAGATGCGACGACAAAGGAGAGAAAAGGGATGGGATGGGCCGGGACATTATTTTTTTCAGTGAAGGAGAGAGAGGAGGAGGAGGAGGGATTTTTTCGTGAAGAAAATAATAAAAAAAAAAGACAGACGTGATAGTGAAGCTTAGGGAGATGGAAACTTTTTTCTTTCCCATCATCCCGCCGGTCGGAGAATCTTCATATATTTTCATTTTCTCCCGCGGTCGGAGAGGAGCAAATCTCTACTTCTCCTCGCGGAGGTACTATGGGAGAAAAAAATTGTGTCCCTTTTTCTCTTCCATCTCCTTGCTCCCCAATAAAATATCGCGTTCCGCGTTTTCTGTACTCATGTCAGAAAAAAATTATATCCCTATTAACAAGAGAACTGACTTTTCTTGCCCTGTATTTGTCGTTTTTGGTTTTTTTCTTCTTTTCTTCCCGGTAGTATATCTTCCTGAGAGGAGAGGAGTTGGCGAAAAAGTTTTGCCGCGTCGGAATCCGTATTTAAGAACACAAATTTTTCTTCGCTCCGACTCCTTGAGATTAGTCGGTCCGTAATGAAAAGCGTCAGAGTACAGCGATATCATCATCATCCTGCATTCCGCGACGGCTTGCGTCCAACAAGCTAGCTATCACGGCGGCCTCCTTACCTGAATGCGGGACCTTAATTATCAGTCCCTGCGACCTTTTTACTTTTATACCATGCGGAATGTGATGTCTCCATTTTTGTCGAGTGGAACGGTTGGAGTAAATGTGTATGCATCTCCTGATTATCCGACCTAATACCCATAATGCTCAATGTTGGTGTAACGCAAACAGTGAAATCCCAGCTCTTGATTCTCAGTCTTTTATTTGCACGGAAGATTTTAATTTGCTCCTTTTTTTCGTACGGACAAATATTTGGAGTTTGGAAACGTCCCGCATTTCTTTGTTTAGCGGTAGTCCAATGTTTTGACGCCCAAATCTCCTCACGCCTTTTTTCTTTGCATCCTACAGTTTTTTTCAGTCTTGTCTCTGAAAGTGTGTCTTTCTCTCCAATAATTTGTTCAGCCCGTGGTCTTCTGAGATAGTTTGAATAAATGTCATTTCTTTTCTGCATCGTGTAAGCAGGCTTTTTTGCGAATTCAGACGGTTTCACTTTGTTATTATTTAATCTTTAAATTTAATATTGTAAATTACTTGGACTAGTATTAAAAATTCTCATGATTGGCCTTCATTAAAAAAATCTTTTCGTTAGGTACAAACAATTAATAGTTCTTTTATTTCTGTGTTTTCGCTATTGGAGTAGATATAATGTGGTGTCAAAAGTAGAGTAATACAGAAAATTAGGGAAAATGGCCTTTAGCAAATTATAATAAAAGCCATTTCATATGAAGACGTTTTAATTAGTTGCCGTAAATTGGATGAAAATATTATGATGCATCTTCACCGCTTCATTTTATTTATCATTATAAAAAAGGTCCTATTCAGGTCAAAATAAGTTAATAAAATTAAAATGATGCTTCATAGCACTCAAATAGTTGTAATAGGTTTTAAACTGTAAATAATTGCATAAACATCGTCATGAATTTGGTAATAATGGTGGTGACATATGAATTTACAATATTCTTCATAATTAATTTCAAATATGTATTTTTTGATACATTACTTAAGTTTAAAATAATTAACACTTGGAAAAATGACCAAAAATTGTGGCCTTTAAGCTGTGACAAATATCTTAGCTCTTGAGTATTGTACAGCAAAATCTCGTACTATGTGTAAAGCATTCTCGAATAATTTTTGTACCTAGCGTAAATTTTTTCAATGACTTTCCTCTCCTTGGTGTAGTTTTAAACGTTTCTCTTGGTGATAATTTTTTTATTTTAAATCAGTTTCCATCTTTAGAGGACAATTATTGCTCTAAGGCGCTCATTATCAAATGCAACTAATTAGTTTTTTTATGGATAGGTCATTAGTTTTAAAAGGGGGCTGTAGGCTTTTGTGAAGACCTAGTAGCTGATATTCACCCCCGGTTCCCCACCGGGTCGAGTTTTCCATGGCATTCCGACGTTTCAAATTTCACCTCGCTCATCGTTATCATAGCAGAACACTGGTCTGAAACTGACGCAACCCTCACTCTCCAGTGTAATATTTCAATGTATGCATAACATTTAAAATGTAAATACATTCTGCCTTGTCAACGGCGGTGAACCATTACGCAAACCAATATTCGCACACATCTCTCCCAGTTTCTCAACAATGTATCGCAAGCCGCGTTTGCAATATATTGTCAACGACGATTACATCGCTTCGCTTGTTATAAACCAACTGTTAAGTGAAATAATTCTTTAAATAAATGAAAATAGATTAGAATTCCATTCAATATTAACCTGAATAATATTTAGAAGCCTGCTGCGTGAAATACACGTGAATTTCCATGAGAAGAAAATCCCAAGTACCGGGAATCGAAACGCGGACCTTTGGCTTTCCGGGCAACTGCGCTGATGACTACGCTATCCAGGTTCCTAAACTCTCATGGAAATTGTTCCATGTATGTTCATCCAGTACTATGAGCCTCGGTACAGTTGCAAGGGGAATTTAGGATTCTGGATAGCGTCTGGATCTGCGCAATGACCCGGAAAGTCGAAGGTCCGCAGTTTGATCCCTGACACAGAGAATTTTTTCTCATGGAAACTCATGGTGTATAATGCATGCATAATGCACCTAAGTGCTCTTTGTTGGAATAAATTACTCACAAGATAGTGAAGAACCACAAATCGCGTATGCCAGATGTGCGAGGCTAAGGAGTAGCGGAGGAGCAGTACCACGATCGGCAGTGGTTATCTACCCGTCTGCGAAAGGGTGAAAGCCTTCCATTTTTTGTCATGATCAGCTCGAAAAGTATACGATGGAATGACAGAAAAATACCGGCATCTTTATTTTTCAATCTCTAACGAAATCGGCGACAGAATGAAATTGATAAACCAGCTCACTATATAAATTTTGAGCAATATCGACTAACGATCTCGCTGAGTCGTACTACGTCGCTTTGCATCGTTGTGAAGAGGAAGACTATCGCGTCAAATTCTCAACCCCCAAGTCATGCCTAGTTGAATCACATCAATTTGATGTGCAAGATTCTAGATTTAAATTCAAACGACGAAGAATCTATGCAAGTTGAGACCCAAATATTCATGTTGGAAGTACACAGAAGTTGGAAATATGGGGGAGGAGAAACTTGAGGGGCAAGAAAACTTCTGGGAATTATCGCCAATCTCATAGACACAAGTTGTGAGAGGATGTTTGAACGAAGAAGTGAAAGAAAGGTGGTATTAAACACTCGTCAGGTTGCACCTTGAATACGCAGAAGAATGTGGCATATATCCCAAAAACACTTAAACGGTGATTTATAAAATACAGAGCAAAGCAGCTCAATTCATAGAAACTGCTAGAAGCGAACAGAAAACTATGCACCGCTTTAACACAAATTAGGCTGGGGGCCACCATAGGCTTGTATTCCTGGATTGCTTGGTTAAGATTCCCTAAAGTAGTAAGCAGAGATATCTTTCAGACCGCTGCGGAGAACATCACCTTAGAAAATCGCCATATTTCTCAGCCTTAATGAAATCATTAATTAAGAAAGATATTTTTACAAACGGAATAGGTATACGAATTCGTTTTTCTCCTGAAAAATAATGGGCTACATTGCATACTAGGTGAGACTCACCCGTTTTTGTACTTCGTTTTATATTTTTAATAACAACTGGTGTCCCATAACCCACCGCCACACACATATTGAAGTGATTGGCTTGATGGTATTTAGAAACAGATGGAGTTAATGTTAATGATGCAGGTTCGTATAAAAATCTCATGCATTTTATTTTCTTGGGAAAAACTTTTTAAAACCTCAACACTTACACCCTGCTACCATGTCGTCATAACTGCCCTGTTATTTTCGCCTAATATCCCTATGAAGGTAGGAGTGAGACCAATCGGAAGAAAAATATCCCTTCCGATAACTTAACAACTTACCTCATTCTAGACTATGGTCTGTGCTATATCTTCAACAGAGTCTATGAGTTTGATGTGATAATATTTTAACACATTTCGTAGCTTTAGGATGAACAAGGAGATTCAATTTAGAATTTGGCCGATTTCTTCCAGATGTGTACCTATACCAATATTTTTTACGATCCTCCAGGCGAAATGTGTTCCTACAATTGGCGAAAGACAGCTTGATTTAATTTTTGAGGTAAATTAAAGTCGGATAGTTATGCTCTCTGAGGTTGGCTCCCTAATGGATCTAAGTATATTTTGCTTTTGCACTGGAAGGATTAGACCCGTTATTTTCACAGGTAACTCTACCGTATCTTAATCATATTGCCAAGAATTTTTTCTGCTGCCTTCATTTATTCTGACTTTTATTTTTCTTGTGGTACTAATTCTGTCAAAATTTTATTTTATTTTTTCACACAGAAATGGAGTTATACCTCCTATCTACCTTAAAAGACTGTCAAAATGACACACTACCGTCAAAACGACGGTCTAAGCGTTTATATATTATTTTTAACGGAAACCCGTGTTTTATTCCGGATATCACTACACTATATTAATTCTGACCATTTTGATGTTTCAGTGAGCACACTAATGCATTTAAATTGTCTTACTACATTTTGACTGGAAATAAGCAGCATACCTGCCATTCTGAGTGGCGTGTAGGAAGCCAGGATAGGGGACGCAGAAACGACGTGACCGCTGTTCATCATAACATTTAATTGTGAATTGAATTGTAAAAAAATACTCATATGTATTGATAGATAAAGAAAAATGCTATACTTTTAATGAAGTTACCAACTGATTCAAACATAAACGAAGAAATCTTTGATGTAATTCCTACCGGAGAAAATGGCAGGTTGTGATCCTCCTATGTAGCCATGCAAGCCTAGTCCTTCTAGAGTTAAACGATGCACGAAGGTACAGAAGTCTCGCAAATTTATTTCTCGTTTCTACGAGAGGCGTTTGGAGGGAGAGGTGGCTTCCCCTCTTTTGAGATATCGAGGCAAGCCTCTCCACTTCCTCCTCCTGTCGCCACTCCCACACATTAACACTGTCTCCGCCCCCCAACCCCGAGGCACGGAGCGACAGAACGCCGGAGACCGAATAGCGAAAGCATCCCTTGCAAAAAATTGTCTTATTTTCTCATTCCATCTGAATGTTAAATGGTTACAATTCCCAATTATCATCATTTATATATTTGCAAGAGATTGCTAACCTAATAATAAATAACCCTACGTAAAAGAAGTGTCCCCTTACCATGACCAAATTTGACTTTGTTTAAAAGATGTTTTTTGTATGTTGGTGTGACACTAATTTCGTTGCAGGCATGGTAATAATTACCTTAACGTCTGTTGTATAGATATATGAAAAGCAAGGGGAAACTACCACATCATTATCCCGTGGAGTCGCAGCTACTCCAATTTAAATTCGAGAGACAATGGCACTCCCTCAAGTAAAATGATGCGGAAGAAAACTGCTGCCGCGAAACTTAACTACAAGAAAATAAATAACAATATAAGTTACAAAACGAGGAAGACTAGAGAACTAAGATGAAGATTACCTGCAAAAAATGTCCACAACCACTTTTCACGGGGAAAAGTCAAATCTTCCTTTTGGATAATGAGGAACCAGATCAAGGAGCAGAGTGCAAGATGGAATGTATTTAAAAGCAAGCATTCATTTAATCAACCTTAAGCCCGGCTCACAATAACTTAACTTGGCGATTAACTTATGGTGAACCAGAACAACTAATGAGGTATTCCATCAATGACATACCAAGCCTCAAATCAATCGTCTAGTCGATCTTGGAAGACTTTTGATAGTTTATTGTCTTCCGTTGATAATAACTGTCAACAATAATAAGCAAGGGATAAATTTTAAGATAAACTGGAATTTTTTCAAATAATTAATATCCTCAGTTCAATTATAGTTATTTTAATTTATTATGAAACGAAGGGGGCTATTTTTTATTCTCAACTCCATAGCTACGTAAGTTAATTTGTTAAATTATTTTGTTGTGGACAAGAATTTATGCTCGACATAATGAATGATACAAATTTTGATGCATTAATTTCTCAACTACCTAGAATTATTATTTTTTAAGTATTTCAATACCATATAGGGCATAATTAATTATAGGAGTTGAGGAAAATACGAAGGTAAAATTGTATTCATCGACCGGGTCGTCCTCAACCGTCCATTTACGGAATGCACATCCACCGCACGTCACTCAAATCTCCTCCGCAGACGAAAGAGCTCCATCCCATCTCCCTTTGTCGGACAATCTTATAATCATAATAAGCATCTTACGAAGGAAGAGGAAGTGAAAAGATGAGAGACCTTTCAGTCTTCTTCCTGATGCGTCTCACACAAAGAAACCCCCCCGCCTATTGTGAAGAGAGCTCCTTCCTTTTCCCTTCCACTGCCTCAATCTCCGAAGCACATATGTATGATTCCTTCTCTGACCAAGAGAGAGCAGGAACAATAGTCGTTCTCAGACTTCAACATCCCAGCTCATCCCCTTCCATCTCTCGCATGGCCGAAACCGGTATTCGGAATAGCCACCCACATTCTTCGCATACGTGGCAACGTCGCATGATTGTCGCATTAAGCATTGTTAAGGTGGGGGAAGATTACGGGGAGATGGGAGTGTGGGTGGTAGGTCTTGTCTCGATTATTTATTTTGCTGCAAGAAAGGGAGAGAGAATCCTTCACTGATACCTGAATGAGTGATGACAGTTCCAGCTACTTGGCGAGTCACAGTTTAACGTAAATTAATTGGATTGAGAACTTATATAAAAAAGAAAAGGAGATATCACACGAAAGGAATACAGTGAGGTGAATTCAGAGAAAAACTCTCCATCGAAATCTAAGTGAGACGATGTAATGAGAGCACACTTCAAACCTCAAAGAGGGGTGACCGACAACATTTATATCTATATGGGACATAGCAGCCTAATATTTCATTAAAAATTATATTTTCAAACAAACCGAAGATTTTACCAATGCTCCTGAATCAGAAATCCATTCATACGAGGTTCATAGCTGAACTGCATTCGTCTTAGAGTGTATTGGTTGTATGTTACATCAAATGGAGTTATTAAAGGCGAGATAATAAGATAAAAATTTATACTGCTATGATAGTTAGTAAAAAAAATTGAGGTAGACGATGTCATTATTAAGGAGAGAGCACTAAATTAAAAACAGTTTTCTGAGTAATAATAAATCCGCATTACGAAAATGTTGAGAAACTCACTCAGTAAAAGCATTACCTACGACAAAAATATCCTTTTTCCCAATTAATGACGCTTTAGGTTCATTACTAGAGGTTTCAGAACCCTGGAAAGCTGGCCATTTTAGTTATAAGGGATTTTTCGTATGGTTTTTCCTTCATTCCGCACGTCACTTCCTTGTTCCCCTTTGACGTTTCCTTCCCACATTTCCCTGCATCCAATCTCTGCCATACCTTTCATCCAATGTGCGCCTCCTTGTCTACTCAGAGAAATTCCGCTTACTCACATATGAGGGATTTCTGCCTCTCCATTCGGGACTCTTTCCCCAGGGCTGTTAAGACCTAGCTTTGGTTTCCATTATCACGCCAGAATAACTTGAGGGGGACTGGACACCTGCAAGTATTCAGTTTCCGTAGCAAGACAGCGCGCTCGAAGGATAAAATAGAAGTCCGTCAAAAAGGGAACCATAACTTGTCACCCCCGAGGCTTTCCGGGAATTTGAAATATTAGTTATCTTATACCATATCCTTTCAATGGGGAGACTTGACGGAGTGTTTATTTCACATTTTCACCTCCTAATTAATATGCTGGGCCCTTTCTATTACTATTCAGACCTTGCAGATGCTAATCATGAGGAAGATTCTTAATATTTATTTTCTCGTATTATCAGGGATAGCAATAGTCTCGGAATTAATGAAATTAATCGCGGCATTCGTTTGAACAACTGATTTGACGCCTTTTATATTTTCATTCATTGTTTTAGTCATGACAATTTCACTGCACTATTTCTCATCACAATTTTTTAGTATTGTTTTGCTTGCATTTGCCGCGGCAAACCCCTAGAATTATTCTGAAAGTGCATGATGGACTTAAAAATCCTAACCGTTGTCATAGTTACTCTTTTTATGTCACTGCATTTAAGTTACGGCGTTTAATATTAATTGTGTATCAGTCTTGAATTACCTGGAGAAATTATTGCTAATTATAATTACGTATGCTTATTGGGAGATCACACCACCTCCACGAATGGTTGTCTAACTTTAATTATTATGTACATATTTTTGATAACCATGTGGGGTAGCACCCATATCATGTTAAACGTTGGTGATAAGTCACCTTCTGCCAAAAAGCCTAGAGGCAGCTCGCAGAATACTATGTTGTTGTAAACTTCAAAAGTTAAACAATTCAAAAAATTTACATTTAAAACTATCAAATAATGAATTGAAGTTAGAAAAAGGTTAAAAAAAGTAGTCGAACATAAATACCTTTACAGAGTAATAATCAACAATGATTTTTTTACGATAAGAAAGAACTTATTTTTTTATGCATAGTTGCAATGCCCTATATTCACTTTCTGCTTTTCTCACCATTTTATTTCCATTTTTATCTATTCACCCTAACACTCCAAATTTCCCCGATCTATTTCCCGGACAATATAAATTTAACTCAATACGTTTAGTTGGAAGATGAAAGACCATCAGTGCAAAGAGGGCATGGGGTGTGGAGTTTGCTCTGTGAATTTGATTACTAAAAACTGGAATGGCTAAGAAATCATATTTATCTTCTAAAAATTAAAATACTATGAAAACTTTCCCTATTCGTTTCAAATTCATAATCCTTGTTAACTCAATCATTCTCACGGCCTGGAACATATAATCAAGCTATTGACTATTCACAAAATCAATATTACTGCCCATTTCCTAATTCGCTTCTTAAATATTTTAAAGAGGGAAATAATTAATAAATATTAATTCGGTATACATTCCTCAACCTGATATGCATAAAAGTTAAATTAGAATAACGACATTTATAATCTAGGGCTATTTCTTCCAAAGATGAGATTAGGAGGAGACAAGAGGTTTGCGCTGAGGGAGCACTGGGAGGGAGATAAATACTTATGTCGGAAGGAAGAGTATTAGACAAGATAGGGAACCAAAAGAAAAGAATATCGTTCCACAGATAGAATGAAAGGGAATAGGCTATATATTGAATTGAAGAGGGGACTCCAAGATGGGAAAGGAGACTGTTCGTGGTAGTTGGATCAATGTTCCATTCTAGTCTACCATAACTGATATTAATACTTCATAAAAAATATAAAAATCTATTCGAGAACTCTAAATGTGTCACAGATAAGACTAAGGCGGAATGGAGAAGGAAAATAAGAAACTTGAGCGCTGCGATTTTATGCTGGGTATTTCAGGAGGAATGTATAATACTTCAGGAGGTGTTAGAGGAAGCATTTTGAAACAATTTTCTGGAAAAATTAATCTTTGAGCATAAGTTAACGAGAGCTTAGGGCGAGTATCAAAATGGAAGAATACTACAATTGTGCAATTTCACCGATTTAGATATTATACTTTTCTGGCAATTGAGGAATCTAGAAAACAAGGAGATAAGTGTATTTTTTGGAGATGAGTACATATAATAAATTGGTGGGATATACAATACCGTAGTGGAAAAGGATACAAGTGAATCACTGATAAGCATATACATATAGACTAAGTGATTTACATGTATTTCCTTGTTACAACTATATTGTCTCCAAAAACAAAAAAAAGCCCTTATTCCCTTTGATTTCTGAGGTCCTGAATTATAACCACAAATTTCCGCCCAACCTTAATCATTTAATGTCCTAGTTATTTAAAAACCAGAGAATCAAATAAAATGTCAAAAATTCTGAATACCCAAGAATAACCGTTGTCGTGGTGGCTGCAAAGTGTATCCAAAAAAATTTTTTGTGCCACCGTAGCTCAGTAAGTAAGGAGTAACTAAGAAGTTCTTAAAATTGTCTACCCTACCACCTTGTGATGTATTGCAAATTCCTGCTTCAACACCCTGTAGATTGTCATGTACATGAGTGTGTTTGTCTATATATCCTTCCCCAGCTGATTTTCCTCGAATTGTAGAGGGCCACCCATGTCTTCTTTTCATCCAAATTCCCACTGTCCAACATTCTCTCTACACAGCCTTTATTCCATATTAGGCAATTCGTTCCACTCCCTCCTCCCTCGTTATGGTTCGATCCCTCCCAAGATACTTTAACCCGCCTTTTCCTAAAACCTCTCATCCATATTTGGGGAGGAAACCACTCCAACTTTTCCGTTTTCATTCCGTTCTGTTCTCGTCCAATTTCGCGATCCCTCCCCGTTCCAATATCATGCTTACTCATCTGCGAGCCCACGGATTTTAATAAATGTATTTGAGAGCATGCAAACATGAGCACACAATCGCGTGTCACTTTATTATGTTTCTTGCGCGTTTCCTGCATTCCAGTTCTTCGACACATTGCCTACACTGACTGATACACCGAATGAGATCGTATACTTAAAATTAGACCCGAATTCGTAATTTATCAAAAGAATTCTTTAAATGGAATGAATTGCTATGTTGCAAAGGAAAATAATCCTTCCCAGTCAGATTTTCGCTCACAAAATTAAAATAAGAAAAATTTTAAGTCGCCCCATGTGAAAGTTAAAGTTTTGGTTCATTTGCTTGGTTAGAAAGAGCCTTTCACTAAGGGTAGGAATCGCTCACAAATCTTTAAACAATACCAAATCACGCAATATTCATGCACAAGATCGAGTAGTAGCTGAGGGGGATACGTTCGAGCGTACTTACCTGAATTCGTAACATCAGCAACTTATTGGTGGAAGGGTTGAGGACGTCAATTTTTCGTCGCAAACAGCATGAGAAGTAAGAAACAGGACGAAAAAGGAAAAATATGTGAGTATATTTTTCAAACTCCACCATTGAAAGAAATAGTGAACAAATCCATTTCACTCAACTCAAATCCGTGTTGAGGAGTTGAAATTTTTTAAACAAATCTAATAGATGTTGTAGTAATAAGTTTATGATACCCATGGAATTGCCAACACATTGTGCATTAGAGCCATTTTCGAAAGCTCAATTTTAATGCAAAAGGTTCAACATGATCAAGGTTTTATCTTAACATAGTGCTCACCAAAAAATCTCTTATCACCAGGCAAAATAATTGTAGACGGAATCAGGCTTATGAAACTGCTAATTTATCCCATAGTAGACGGTAGAAAGTAGAAATCGCCCAAGTCAAATTTAAGTCAACGACTTAATTCCGCATGAAGCAAATAATAATGGTGATTTAATCGATATTTAAATTGGCACATGCGGTGTAGAGTATTGTAATCACTTTGTGTTTTGTATTTCTTCATCAAGATTTAATGGCATTGAAGAGCAATGTCCTCAGTTTGGGAAAATTAATGATTGTATAAAGATGGTGGGTTTAATTTGGAAGAGCAATATTATTCAATTTAGGTAGAATGCTTATATTCCCAAGGTTCTAGATATATTCTTGGAAATAATTTTTTTCCTACTGAGATGTTTGATCAAATATTTTACTTCAGTTTCCTATTATTTCATCTTCAGGTATGTATGGTGTATTCTCCTATATGAAATTTGGAGAAAGAGGTGACTTTTACATAATTATTATTGACTTGGTTTTATGCTCATTAAATTGATGATGAATTTTCTTCATCTCAAAGCCTGCTTCTCTCGATATCTGAATCCATCAATTCTATTGAATTTTTTGAATTAGATATTTAGAAATGAATATAAAGCTATATGAAATTTGGAGAAAGAGGTGACTTTTACATAATTATTATTGACTTGGTTTTATGCTCATTAAATTGATGATGAATTTTCTTCATCTCAAAGCCTGCTTCTCTCGATATCTGAATCCATCAATTCTATTGAATTTTTTGAATTAGATATTTAGAAATGAATATAAAGCTGGAATTCGTCAGCGTAAAAATTATATTTAGGGAGGATTTTGACTTCGGGATGGTCTCTTATGATCCGTGAGGATGATTTATGATGAGTGAGTTAGGAACCAAATGAACTTTTGTACAAATAAAAATGACGTATATAGTCGTTTACACGCATACAATTATATATGTCTTCTCCGGAACATGAATAATCTATCTGGTATTCATCACTTCAATGATAGTATTTATGGAGTATTTTGACCTCGGGTAGGTCATTTAAGATCAAAGATGATCATTTATGAGCAGATAGTCTTTTCCGGAACATATATTATACTAAATCGGTGGGTTTTTTTCGAAAAAACATTCGAAAGAGTAGAATGAACTAATCAAGAGGTTACTAAACGGTGCAGTTAATTTTTCAAGCAAATTTCCCCAAGGATTAATTGACCACAATGACAAATTTGCGAAAAGAATGGGGATTACAACTTTCCTGAAATAATCCGTTCCTTCCCTGCTCAGAGGACCAGAAAACCTTTTTCCTGGAGATCTCCCGCGTCCAGATATGGATCTCTTCTATCCTCCTACTTTCCATTCCCTTCAGTTTGAATTTTCCGTCCAACAATTGCCGTCCTTCACCGGAGTGACATCCAGCCTCAACAAGTGGCTCTTCCAGTTAGCCGTCCAACTCTTTCCTTGATTGCTTGATTAATATACACTCTCCGAGCCTTCATCCTTCCCATTGATAAGGATCTTTTTTATATTCCTCCTCTCTTAACCCATCACATCTCCATATTAGTCTGATAAAGGACTCAGCATTATTTTTTTACTAGCTACTTTTTATTGAGATATTTTTCAAACCCTCTCTGCCATGTCCTCCTCAATATCGAAAATACCAACTAAGCAGGGTGGAGAAAAATAATGGTACGTAATTATGACTTGATAGCTGATACCAGTAGGAGCCAAGAATACTAACAGTGTTTAGGTCGAAAACGCACAATTTTTCAACTACAGAAACTTTGAGCCAAGCGATCCGATCGGTCGCGAGTTTGCTCTGCTGCCGGATGCCCTGGACAACTCATGACTTCGAATTCTTTGCCTGAATTTGCCTTTGTAACTTAAAAATGGTGCATAATCATCATTAATAATTTTGGTTTCTATTGGCATCAGCAATCCAGGGTTAAAATTTCGTTGTTTTTTTCTCCAACCTGTAAAGCCAATCAAGAGTCTGAGCTTTTCCCGATTAATATCATGGATGAAATCTTGTCGGGTTTTCAACCAGGTCAGACTCTGTATGGTGTACGATGACGTTTCGTTGAGAGGCTTACCCCACATCCTCAGGAATAGTGATGCCGATGTCGCTGTGGAACGATATTTATACCCCCCCTCCTTCACCTAAGTGGTCTCTAATATAGCCAATACTCGCGTTCCAAGCAACTTCACTTTACTTACAATGAACCATTGAAAGCTGGGTAGATTATGAATTCCTTGAATCACAGGAGAATCCGCGCATAAATCGTGATTTTATGAGACTAAAGATGGCTATTGTCTCCTAATATACAAATCTATCTTCCTTTCTACCGGCAATTTCAATTGGTATATCAGCTTTCCTCAATTCATGACCATCCCAGGTATATTTATGGCATTTCAATTCACCGAAAGCCAATATATTCCTACTCCTTTTGAATTTTCATCTTCATTGTAACACGAGGTTAATTACTTGTAAATAAGACTTTATCGTTCCTATCAATCAGAATAATAAAGTGCAACATAAAATAACAATAAACCATTATCCTGGAAAATTTCCCTACTGAGTGAAAATTCCTCTATTACATGAAAGGACACTGGTGTAATCAAGTTTGCCGATTTGCTTCGAAAAATACTTGTAAAACAAAACAGATAAATTGAAGAAATAATGATAAAAATAGTCACACGTAAAAATGGATGAATATTGTACAAGCTCCCATCGAGCGTACTATAACACTTGAAAGAAATACAAGATTATATTACCAGTACTTTTACATGGAATGCTATGGAATGCATGCTGGAATGCTATTCCGTCTCGTGACAAAACGATCCCCTCTACTGCTATTTTGTTTCTCTTTTTATTCACCACTCGTATCGATAATTATCGCAAGACAATCGAAACCGCAGAGGGCGACGGGGTGGCAGGGAAGAAAAGAAGGAGACACAATGAAACCTTCTCACTCGAGTGGTCCACGATCAAAGGTTGGTGGGGAAGGCGGAATGCCTTCAATTGGACGCGTGCTTGTCGCGAGGGTGAGAGAAAGATGAAAGAGGCGAGGGAGAGAAGGAGGTAGCAAAATGCTCAGCGGAGAGATGAGTCATCGATGCTCGTTCTCTCGTACCGATGGGCGAACTGAAAGTCTTGATGATCTCCAATCTACCTTCCGCCCGAATCATTAATCCATCGAGAGATTTGTCAAACACACGGTAGAGAGATTTCCGTCTAAAAAATTGCGACAAATATGGGATTTAGTGACAAAAGTGAAAACTTTAAAAACAATGGGAAGTCATTGCATGTATTCTTTTTACCAATAAATTATCAACACTTATAAAAGACAATCAGAAAAATGAGCTTTTTTTTCGTTTTAACTGTGAAAACGAGGTACGTGATAAGAAAATTAAAATCTAAAAACTATATAAGTAAGAAGCGGAGAATTTGGAATATTGTTTAATCCATGATGGAAATAAATTATTTCTCCTCTGCAAAAATAATGGAAATTCATTGCTGGTGTCAGTTTTAACAATAAGTTATTGCCGATCGTGAAAGTAAATTTAAAATAATGAGCAGAAATACTAGTAAATTTTTTTACGAGTTAAGCGACGGTAAAATCATAATGTAAGAACTAGTAAAATAAGAAGAGGATAATTTTGCACATTTAGCAGTGCAGAACGGAAATGATCTATTTTTCTCCTGTATTTTATAGAGTGGAAGTTGACTTATTCCTTTCACGATAAATCATTTCTAAAACAACCATCATTTCACACCTCATTACGTGAAACTTCCTTATAATCATGGTATAATTCGTAGAACCCACGCATACATTAACATAATACCCAGTGAGCTATTATTTCTGTTTTTTTCCTTTTGGAAAAACGGTACCTACCTACTCTTCATCAGGTTCTCAGAAATTAGAGACCACGTGATATACAATGGATATGAACAATTCATAAAGGCCTGTTTACACGGTACGTTAACACGTACGGGTTAATATATCATGTAAACAGGCCTCAAAGATTATTTTTTTATTATCTATTGATAGCTGTAGAGGCCAATTTATAGTCTTAAGTGACTGGTTTCTAAGACTAGTTTTTAGCCTGAAGTGTTTCTAATTTTAAGTTTACATCTTTCCTAAAATCCATCCGAGTATAGTTTTCAAATTTTATCATCAAAAAATACTTTATTTAATTCAAAATATAATTATGGGCTTTTTAACCTATAGCTTTGTCGGTAATTTTATAATATGCATACTAAAATATAAATTCTCCTCATAGCAAACACAAGTCCACTTGGTAAGATTATTTAATAAATCGTTGATATGGCTCCAGTGGACCCGTATGGTTTTCCTCAAGTCCTTTCATAGTGAAATGATAAGTAACGATTATAGCTCATCTCGAATGCCAAAATCACACCTTTTTCGCGAAGTAACCCATTCACCAATACTTGGGCTGCAGTATCGTCAGTAGTTATAGATACTCGAGTATTTAATATTTAAGGGTTTTCTAAACAATCGAATGTGAAGCTCGGTAGCCAAGAGGGTAAAGCGCTCGGCTTCTGACCAGAGATTTCCTAGTTCAAATCCCTGGTAAATTCTTCGAACAAATGAATAAAAAAATTGACGATGTGCGAGTTGGCAAAAGAAGAGCAACATTCCCCGCTACCCTGGATGTCAGAAACTTTAGAGGCTGTGGCTTAGTGTTCGATAAGCTATACCCACCTTTGTAACAACTAACATTCGGGATAAATCCCATAGTAAGTGAAACAATAGACTTGTCCCTTGAATCATTGTAAAAATGCCTCCCTTATGTGAGATAAGCACTTTTGGGCGTAGCTGATCAAACATCACCAAATTACGAAACATTTTTAGGCCGGGTTATGGGGTCATATAGGTAGCCTAAAATGCATCCAGTGTATTCTTCTTGCGATTGTGAAGATAATTAGGTTCGTTGTTCCATGGTCGTCTGTAGTAATGAATTGCAATATTTTGGTAGTAAATCAAGCTGTTCCTCCATGTTGATCCGTAGCCACTTAACTATGCTAGTTGGTAACGAGGTCAGAAACTAATGCTGTCCGATTCATTGAGCTTGTATTTTATGTGACCTTGAAAAAAATCGATGAGTCTTAACTAAAAGCATAATTTTGGATCAGAGTTACTAAACCATATACAATAACACATTCGTTTTACTTTTATCATACTTGCATGTAATTTAAAAGCAGTACTTATGTAGCCATATTGGACTCCCTTTTCGCACCCACCTTTCCATGGGTGAGTTTGTTTCGACCGGCTTCAAAAATAAACAAATTAATGGGCTAAAGTATTTCAAGCTACAGTAATATACATACTTGTGACAATTCTACAGCAAAAAAGGATGCGGGTTTTCGTCAAGATCCTCTTAATAATCAGAATGGTAGGATGTAGCCGAGCGGCTACGGTGGGCGGAAATAGGTAAGTAGGCCCTTTTTTTTGCTATAAAAAAGCACACACACTTAAACAGGAGTTTGCTCATTCACCTATCCCTAAGTTCCACTACTACTGACGGTGTTTGCTAATTTAAATGAAATGTTTTACGAGTGCACCAGTTAAAGTGGCCCTCATTATAATGTTCCAAGAATTATTATGATCCACCATAGCCGTGAGGAAAACACACACGGGACAAACTAATCAAATGTGACTAAAGCAACAGCACCAGGGAGGATGTGGAGGTCGGGAAGGCCGCCCGAAATGCATTCCTTGATTAATAGACACCCTCACGATGTAGAGCGATGGCCAAATGCTCATCGGAGAGGAAAAAACGGGCATAATTCTCACACTGAAATGCGTACACCAGCAGGCCTTTCCAAGCTCCCTCTATAGCGATTCAACCTCCTTCCTTTCACAGCGAACCCTTCAAGCGAGACGGTCGCATTGAAGCGCCACCCCGTAGGGACGAACGCCGGCGTTGGCGGGTGCAGTCACCACCAATTAGGGGAAATGTCGTAATCTTCCAGGCGCTAAGGGTGGTAGGGGAGCGATAATTCGTCTTGAGAAGAGGAAGATATGATGTCTGAGAGGAAGGGAGGGAGAGACGTAAAGGATGGGAAATGGAAGGGTAAAGCAGAGTACGAAAGGGATCGGTAATGGGGCTATAGAAATGTTCAGCCCTTTAGTTTTTTTTGCTTTGGTTTCGTTGGAAGGGAATTTTAACGTCTTCCATGCTAGCGTTGTTACGAAGTATCATCAGAATTGAAGATTAATTTTTTTTAAACTTCTCTATTTAAGGTCTATTAAAGATGAAACTGAACTACGAGTTGATATTATGTTTTTCCAATTACAATCATCACAAAGTAGAAAATATGCACATTTAAAAAAAATTACAAATCTTCTAATATGATTTTCCTCAGAAGCGGAATTAGGTTATAAAAAGTTAAGGACGATAAGTACCTCGGCTAAATGTAGTATTATTATACCAATTACGGTTGTTAATCAGTATATGCTATTTTTAGCATTCAAATCTATATTAAAGCTAAGTTAAGTCTGGTTAAATTGTTGTGAATAACCTGAACATTCTTTGTTCACTTCTAGTAGTTTTAGGTGATTCAAGCAGCTTTCCTTCAAATTATAATCAGCTGAAGGATTAAGTTTATCTACACCGGATTGCACATGATCAGCGCCTATTCAAGGTGCACCTTGACTGGTACCAAGAAGAATCTCTCTTTCGCACCTGTAACCTCAAACACCTCTCTCATTTTTTCATCCAAAAGTCGTTCCACAACACGATTGAAAATCATATGGATTTGCCACAAATATTTCATGTGTTTTTTTTCTATTTTGTGAAGGTCTGGTGTCCTAACGTCCATAGAGGCAGCCTTTGGGGTAATAGTCCCATTTAGATGTTGCTAAGCCTTGCCTCTTTCATTCTGGTAGAAACATGGAAAAGGACATTTATTTTTGCTTCTAACCAATACGATACACTTGATCTCAAATGAATATTTTCAATGAAAGAAGTGCCTGAATATAAATTTTTAAATGAAATGAAATCTCTGTTATGACCTCCGAGTAGATGATATTTTGAAATCATTGATTTAACCTGCCCCATTACACCAAAAGGAAAGCTATGCTTCGAGCAGGTCAAGAAAAATTTCAAGATGTTTTAAATGCATTGACTATTCCTAAATAGCCCTTCATTTCTAAACACGGTGAATCCATTCAATTCCTGAAACTTTCTAGGACTTAGAGATCGATCAATAAAAGAATTCAATAATTGTTTAAACAATAAAAAATCATACTTTAATCTTTTACCAGTTTTTTAATGGACACTGAGAAAAAAATAGCAGGTTTAATAGCGGATTAGACAAATTAGTAATTCTCTGATATCAGTTCAATTTTTTATACTTATGATAAGTGAGACCCCGCGTTCCATATGAGATGCACAGTAAGGATGTTGTATTGCGATGCATACAAGATCAAAAGTAAGAGAGTCAGGGACGTGAGATAATCTGGAGCCCATCAAAATGAAAATAGCGTGAATGGAGTTCATCTCCTTTGTGGCGGATCCTCTCAGTGTGCACGAGGATCGTTGCTGCTTCGCTGCACTCGGGTGATCAGAGATGCGGAAGGGGCTTTTATCCTTAAACATTTTCCACGTGGTGTTGGACGGGTTATTAAAATAAGGCCCAAATATTAGGAAGGCACCAAATATATCAAAGTAAATAATCCGAACACGCTAATATTTGAACAATCATATGCTTCCCTAGAAGTCATATGGGAGTAGTTCTGGGCCAGATTAAAGTCGTTTTAGCTTAGTTATAAAATTGATGCAGTCATTTTTATGGTGATAAGATAGGCACGTAAACAAAAAATCGTATTTATCTTATATACTATATGTAATTCAAAAAATAGACGCCAGCATAAATTTGAATGATAAATAAAAATCTTAACCTGAAATTATATCATTTACATAAAAAGGTAAACCTTGTTAAATTAATTGTTGCTTTTAATATATCTTGCCACAATTCCAGAAAGTAAACTCCCGAATCATTAATTTCAAATCATCTAATTTTAAAATGAACTATTGGAATCCTCAAAGAAATATTATCGTGAAGCTTTAGAATAAATAAATGATAAATATAATTACCTATTTCTTTACTGAATAATATCATTAATCAGAATGAATGTCTCAATATGAAGTTGGTAAGATAAGGTTGGTTGGTAATTATTAATTATGGAAGTAATATTTTTAAAGTGATACAATTAGGTTATAAGAAGAAGTTTGTCTTTGCGACATATCTTAGGCACAATCATCAGCTTGGAATATCACTATTAAAACACTGCGGTCAAAAATAAGATAGATCGATAACAATTGCTTATAGGTTTTTGTTTATTAAGCTCCATATAGAACTTTATTGCTTGCATTTCTCCGCATTTCCTGAAACTTCCCTTTGATTGTAGGCATCAGGTTTTTCAAGCTTCTACATCAATTTGCAATTGAGTTTACTCAAGATTAGTGTGACTTCCACCAGCGAATGTGCGTGTTCTTCGAAATTTGCCGAATTATTCTCTGCGAACGTAACTAAAGAGAATCTTCTTCATTCAAAGCGTTCGCACCGTTCCGCAAATTGCTAACATGTTTGATCTCTCGACTGCGCCACTCTAACGGCAAGGTTTTGAAACATAGGTTAAATCATAATCGGGATGCACGGGTCACACTCATCACCATACGTTAAAAATTCTCAATCCCTTTCGGTGACGGAAAAACACTAATTTCTGGAATTATGAAGGTTTGCATGCTCCCCTGTACATCACCCTTCACTTCTCAGCAGTCTCGTCAGACTTCAATTTATTACTAATCGTGACTCCCGGTTCATGCTGGCAACGGACTTCTGGAATTATTCTTCCCCTCCTCTCATTAAAAGAAAACATTCCTTGCTGCAGCAGAAGGAAGAAAGCGCTACTCAAAGTCACACGGTTCAACTTTGAAATGCAC
Organism: Ischnura elegans; assembly: GCF_921293095.1. Taxonomy (NCBI): domain Eukaryota; kingdom Metazoa; phylum Arthropoda; class Insecta; order Odonata; family Coenagrionidae; genus Ischnura; species Ischnura elegans. The sequence continues at coordinate 60,540,481 of NC_060252.1, forward strand.
CTACCTGGCTACAAAGTGGGGAATGAGAACGTTTCCGATTCACAACTTCCGTCACGAGCGCCTCGGATCCATAAAGTCACTGCAGAAGGGAGAATCCTCGGGAAAATTCACTTCAAAAAGCATGCATAAGTAGATTGAGAAGGAGGATGCGTCGCGTTTCGAGCGCGTCGTCTCCACGCTCCGCTGAGATCTCCACGAGGGCTTCTTTACGGGAGATGAATGCCGTTCAAAGAGGCAATTTCATGGTTCTAGGTGACAGTCTCCAGCAGCAGAATATTCGCCGCAGTTGAAGCACTATGACGATTTTTTTGTTTGCCGTTAGATATAGAACCGACCATCGAGTCAAAGCCATGAGTGATTATTTCTGCGGATAATCTTGACCTAGAGAGGTGATCTACGGTATTGAAAGGTTCAAATCTTTGTGCAGTCTTTGAACGTATTCATTTCCAAAATTGTGGAGAAGAGCTTGATGAGTGATACTCAAACACATGTAAATAGCCTATGGAGATCTATATTCTCGCTTTTTTATAAATATAACTCCTCATTTCAACAATTTCATATTGTACTTGAAAATGACCCGAGTTTAAGAATTAGGTAAGAATGTGGCCTTTAGAAAATAATAATAGAATGCTTTAAATTTAACCAAAGTTAAATAGAACGAGTTATTATTGTATTGAATGGCACGTAGATCAAATGATTCAACATGGAAATGCTGCATATATACGTATTCGCACGCTTACTAGGTATTTTAGCATGTAGTATATAGCTTTTATTTCAAATGCATTATGAGATAGTTTAATTGAATAGGCATAAGGATATCCTGTTGTTTCTACAGCTCAATAAAAGCCAAATTTGGGCAAAACATCAGAAAGAAATCATAAAACATATCATGTTCTCGGCCGTCTTTGTTTCCCACACTTTAAATTAAAAAGTTAACATCCCATTTTTTCCATCTACCCGATTAAATAAATTAAATAAGCATGAAGACCTTCATTGAACTTTCTGGACAGCTCATAGAGAATTACGGTATTTAGTAACTTGTTGAGGAAAATCCTCTTTTAGAAAGTATCTTCCATCAACTTCCATTAAATATGCTAATTAAATGTTAACTGCCCAAAGTTACAGAAAATATCGGAAGGTTTTCATCATTGGAGACGTTTTTGACAGACTCACAAATTAAAAGTTCAGAAATAGTTACATATCCATGACAAGAGAGTTATAAAACCCGTATATTAACTGTAAAAAAATGTTTTTAGCAGTATAGCTTTGACGTTACTTCCTAGCTGCCCAGGTAAATGGTACAATACGGACTTCTTTTCATACTTGATTTCTTTTCCGCACTTAAAATTCGAGGATATGGATGTACAAAGAGCAGAGAGAAAACTTAAGATAATGTCTTTAATAGCCCTCCCTGGAATATTTTATCGCTGATGAAATACGAGTATGGCTTACCTCCTTAGTTTTGGGCTATAAATATCTTTGACTTGGACACCTTAAATTATTAAACACATATACCAAGCATAATGAAACAAAGAACATTTACTTTCAGCCGCACTTTATCTCCAGGTATGATCCGACAGAAGCGATGAGTTAAGAGGCACCGAAAGTTAAATTTTGCCAAAGGAATAGATATCAGAACTCGTTCCTTTACGAATAAAAAAGGACATAAATCATTTCTACGTAGAGATGACTTGAAGAGATCAAATCACTCAAAATGCACGCCATAATTTTTTTGTTCTTTCTTACAAGTTAACAGCTGGCGTGCTTACACCTCCCACCACAAGCCTATTGATGCGGTGTAAGTATGAATGAAGGTCAATGATAAATTATCCTTTACTCCGACACATTGCTGGTTGAAGTTGGACAGGGGGTGATCCTGGAAAGAGGTACTTCAGATCACCATCTTGCCCAAAATTCTATGTTGTCCTTAGCATGGCGACTCTTGCGATGCAACAGCTAATTAACAGGCATTTGATACGGTATGTTAGCGCGAAAAACGGTGGAAGTGGGCCGCTCTAATCGTGAGCAGTGGGCTATTCCGTGCCATTCCCATGCCGTGCGTAGCCGTGCCGTGGCGAATCGTGCCGTGCCGAACTGTGCCGCGCCAAGCCGTGCCGCGCTGAGCATTGTTACATCGAGCCTTGTTGCGCCGAGCCGTGCCACGTTGAACCGTGCCAAGCAGAACCCTACTGTGCCCTGTACCGAACTGTACCGTGCTAGCCGTTCGTAATGGGTTTCCTGCCTTAGCATGCATACATGTAAATGAAACGTATTTTTAAGCAATACATAAAAGCGCCCGATTCTGCAGATTTTGAACTGAAACGTGTAGTCACCCCGGAAGATTCTTTACGCTTCCCCGGCAATACCCTAAGCTTCATCCTGGCGGAAGTCCTCACGCGTCGTAGCACTACTCCTCTTCAAGATTCCCTTTCATCTTCTCCCGCGCTCACAGGAAGCCAACCTCCCCAATTTCGGTGGAGTGAGATAAAAATCCGCAAGGGGAGATGAGAAGATGGAAAAAAAACCTAATCCCGCAATCATGGCAGCCAAACCATCGAAGCCCAAGTCTCCTTACGGACGCACCGTGGTATCTTCCGTGCCGCTCGCTTCCCCATATCAAAAGAAGAGTGGGGAGAAAAGAAACCCACTCATTCCGCCGGATATGCCATTATTCTTATTGTTCCACCACCCTTCAGCACCCGCGCAAGCCTCACATTCTGCACCCATTACGGATGTTCCCTTCCTTACCGCTTCTCCTTCCTCTCCACCGCCTGTCCCCAGTCAATAACTCCTTCGCCCTCCGAGTCTTTTCAATCTGCATCTCTGCCCCCAGCCCGAACATATTACTCCACTCTCGTGACTGATCTGATCCATCCCGATGCCTTCTTATCCCCTCTCACACGCGTTCCCCACGCCCGTCCTTCATTCCCAGCTAGCAACGCGATATTTTAGTCTGAATATATCGACCTATGACAATATTTCGCACGTGTTTGATGCTTATTGTAAGGGTGAATGACGGTGTATCGTTTAGGTAATTAGGTGTAGAAGTGAAATAATATGCTGATTGGCAATATTCAAGCCGCAACGTGAATAAAATTGACTGAGGCAGGCGAGATGTGGTAGAAAGAATACATATTGGTTGAAGAGAACAAGATAGCCTTTTTTCCACAAGTTTTACTTTGGTAATACGTTATTCAATGGTTAGGTTATCATCAAGTTCACTGGGTCACCAGCAGGTATTTACCTGATGATGGCCTAGAGGTCGAACCACGTAGTTCAAGAGTAATACTAGTGGAAAAAAGCGCTATCTTGTTTTTTACAATCGTAACGCAAATAGTCGGGAAGGGTATAGAATGCAATGGAGAACCATAAAATCCGCGGACAGAATGAAGTAAAAATGAAAAAGGCATTTTCATTTTTTTTACTTTAAACAATTCCTTGATGATCTACAGGGTTGAATGTTGAAGTTGCAACCCGGGAAATAGCACTCCAACAATGACCGTACTTTCACACAAGTAAAATCTTCGGAGAAGTTGAACCAGCAATGGATATGATACTTCACGTTTTCACTACTAAAAGATTCCTCCCGTGCTATACAATAACTGATCAATATGACAGAAAGTGCATCCAGGATATCTGCTCTCTCCAAGGATTCACTTGGATCAGTTACAGTTACAAAGAATATGCGTCCAGCACGCCCGGGAGCTGCAAGGGAAATGAACCTCTAAAGAATATAAAATTTTTACAAGTCCAGTAATTCCGTACGCTCCTAAGTTATTCTAGGGAGCGTACTGGGTGAGACCGGAAGTGCTTATCTAATCATTTCCCGGCAGACGGGAAAACCCTCATCCCACACCATAGCATAACGCTGAATGCGCTGATAACCACGAGCCCATGCCATTGTGAAGCGATCCCTATTATAATCCCAAATACTCTTACGACGTAAATCAAAATATATACAATACCTCAACGTTTCTAGACGTCTATCCAAAACAACCAACACAGCACATATTTTAACTATATCTAATGGAAAATCATTATGAATAAACATAGATGCAAGTACAATATCCATTGGGATTCTATTACAAAACACAAATATTGCTATTTCCCTCATTCTCTTGGCCCGAAAACTAGAACAATATAAACAAGTGAGTGGCTTTACATAGCTAAGCTTTGAGTCGATTGTGGCTCGGAGGCACCTACGGCTATTAATTGGACTGCTGGTGGAACTAAGAAAATTTGTTTTTCAAAGTGACATTGAAATCATCACCTTAGTAACACAGAGTATTTCCAAGTCCGACAGAAACGATAAAATAAGGCAAATATTTGTGGCATAGTAATTCGCAACCTCTCCTAACATAAAGGGCTAAAATAAATGCTCGCAAATCTAACACAACGCGGACCTATATTATTTCAGTTTCCTCCCATAGATTTAAGGCTGGCGTCCTAGGTGCCTACAAGTGCAAAATTTATAATTTCTTGTTGCTTAGTAATAGACATGGGAAATTAATTGATATTAATATTATTTGTGATGCAAATATAAATATAATTAATAGATTTTTGAAATTTACTAACAAGTACCTAACTTTCCCTTCTTCCCTTTCTCTTGTCCTCCTAAGATTGTTGAACTATATAAAAGAGCATTGAAGATTTCTTAATTTTCTGCTATATTGCTACACGAGCATACACGGATGGTTTGAATACCGTGATAAAAGCCTCTGTAACTATCATGATACGCGATACTGATTGTGAGTTATAACCGCTCCGGAGCCTTGGTCTCTCTCCCCCACGTCTCTTTCTTTACCTTAGAATTCCTGCCCCTACCTAAGGCTTTCGGTATCTTGAGGAAAGATGGCCTTCTCCTGCCGCTCCTTACACGTGCCGCAGACTCCGGAGTACACAATCCCCTTATCCCGAACTCAGTCCAAACGCGACGATTCACCCCGCGTGGGAAGACGGACGTCTTTCTTTCTCCTTGTCCCCACCCACAATACCTTGCGCGTGTGTGTTGGTGAGTGTTTGTATTCATGCACCTGTATGTATAAATGCATCCGCTTCGGCTTCCTTTCAGGAGAAAAGAAAAACCCAATGGAGCAGCTAAGAAATTCGAGCGTCATCCGTCAAGCGTGGCGAGAACATCTTCCTCACGAGTTCCTCGAATCATTCCTCCCCCCCACTACAAAGGTTTGGTTTCTACATATCCTCCCTAGATGACTAGTACACGCCTCGCTATAATTATCTTCGAGATTTCCCTGCCTTATTGACGTTCAATCTGGCCTTTTGTAGAGTCTGAATATTTTGATTCGCTGACAATAGCAGTTTAATCGAGGATGCAATGAAATAATTGTCGCTCTGGTGAGATAAATGATGTTCATCTGGGAAATAATGTCTGAAATTTTTTTTCTGTCTCCATATATGGGTCATGCTCTCTATCCCTTCCGAGGAAACGCAATATTAGTTTCATGAACGTGGTTCAGGCCTTCTAAATAGTCAAAGCCATGAGGAATAAAGAGAAGTATTATCCATTGAAACTTCGGCAGATATGAAGAGCCTTACACGATTTGAAGGCTTTAAAATTTAAAATTTTTCACCAATATTATCAGTTTTATAATATTTTCCATCATACAGATATCATCAGAAATTAAGTTTGGTTTTCGTACTTTCTCAAGTATCCTGCCTGAACTAACTTATTTTTCTGGTGGATCACATCACCTTCATAAAATCTATTCTTAACGTTAAATTGTACCGTCATCAAAAGTCAAAATCATTATTAAACTCTCAAGTATTAACAAACATAAAAATGCAATACCCTGATTGATTTATAAGGTTACCATACCGGGTCTATGTTGTATAGAGAAGCTTTGCTCCAGAGGCATTTCCGGGCATTCGTGAAGTGTAATAGATATTTTTCGCAATCTTTTCCAAACTATTTAGAGAATTTAAAAACCACAATTATAATTATTTTAGAGTTTTTATTTATTTTTAACTGGAATTAATCGCTCAAAATCTTGCTAATTCCAATTTATTTCTGATAGAGCAGGCCATCATTTACAAATTTGAAATCCCAGGAGTCTTGGAAATTTTGAAGAAATAAAAATACTCGACAAATATTTCTTTAGGTTTATCCTTAGCTTTTTATAGTTATAGAATAGTGAATAACATAAAAAAGAGTGTAAGGATACAAAATGAAACGGTAGTTTACTGCTGCAAAGAGGAATAATTTAAGAAGAGTAAGGAGCGCTGTATGTAATAGCAGAGGAGAACAGAAATGAAAGCACCTCATACACGTAATAAAAGAATCCTCTTCATAGAAAATGCAAATTTCCAGTTGAGAAAGTTGAATGGGGATTTAGAGACGAACAATTTTCATTTAAACTTCGGCTTTTTGCAACGTCAAAGAGTTGTTTTTTCCTCAGAATAAAATTGAAATGAGGCAGGAATTATCATGATAGATAACGACAAATGACGATGCCAGAATTAAATATTATTCTCTTTGATCGTCATCAGCATGTAACACATCATAAAAGCTATCACTTAATAAGCAATATTTTCGTGGAAAATATACAAAATCTAGATGCATCATGTTAAAAATGTCATTATAAATTTCATGAAGAGTAAAATACTGATAGTTACAAAGTAAATGTAAACATTTAAAATGAAATGCCCAAATTTGATGAGACATTGAAACTCCGAGCTAATGACCATTGATGTAGTATTATCACCCTTGAGGTGGCAAAATTATGCTTTAAATGGTAACCATTACGCTGGAAAATTACGAACCGTTTAATGGTTGCGTCAACCCCTTCAGGCTATAATTTTACATTTTTTATGATATTGCAAAATGCCCATTTTTTTATTTCTTACTTAAGAGCAGCGGTAGCTCTTTCTCTTATTTGGTCTTCATCTCAATATCGCCGCACTTGCGGTACAAGTCTCGGCGAATAAACTTGGCTACCCAAAGTTTCTCAAGGGCAATCGTATGCCTCATCTTACCTCGCGTGACTTCTCTTATATTAGCCGCTTCCTCCAACTTGAGAAACCTCAAGAAAAAGCCACCGCATCCGGGACATGGAAGTACTCTGTATCCCTAAGAAGAGGGGGTGAAAATCGGTCATCGTATTCCGGATACCGTTTTACATATCCCACCAGGTGTCTCTAAGGGGAAAGAATATTGGTTCAAAAAATTAAAAAATTTAGTGAGGTGTTTCCGCTTCGTGTGCCGCATAATTATAATCCTCCCTACCGGCATTACAAAAATTTCCTATTATATTACCAGGAAAATATTGAAAAAAATAAAACTTGAATTGCTTTAATTTTTAGCGGCTTTAAGCAAATAGCGGTTCGCTAGGTAATTTTTCTAATACCATGAATTCAGAAATTATGATAATGTAAATGCGCATTATTTATAATTAAGGAAAATATGTATTGAGATTTCATGTTCTTTTAATCGGTTTTGAATGTGTTTCAGAGCGACTTTTTCTGGACAGGTTTATTACAAAAGAGTGAGTAGAAATAATAGCGACAAAATAAATTTCTAAATGTTGGGAGGAAAGATAAAATGGAGGATAGAAAGAAGGTAGCGTGTAGGAAAGTGAGAATGGAGTTATTCCAAAGGCTGTAGCTCTCAAGTACTCGCAATGCACTTAAATAGGCCTAATTAAAATGACAGGAGGTAAAATGGAATTTACATAACTAAAATTGGTTAAAACAAGTTCTTTGAGATTGAATCATTTTCCACAGTATCGTTCATCGTGAATCAAAACATCATTGAACTCGCCCTGCCATTAACTTAGATAAGGTAAAGATTTTGGCAAAAGACCGCGGATATTATTCAAGATCAGTGAGAGATAACAGGAAAATCATCAAAAACACCTGTAACTGCAATTAAGAATACAAAAATTCAATACAAAAGTGCGGTTGAGAACTATTTCGGAAACAAGACGCAGGTCCTTGAATGGAGGAAGAAAAAATATCCGATAAATGCATGTTTAATTAGTGGTATAATGGAACTCTAATAAACATTTAGAATTCCGTTACCTGACGCTAGCCCTGCAGCTTTTGAAACCATTGAGTATTTCTTGGAACATATTATAACAAAACTCAAATAATTATACCGTCAATTAAAACAAAATTTTTAAGCCAGGAGTAAAAGTGACGTCATTGTCTCGTCAATTGTGTTTTCGTTGTAACTAATATTTATCTTCTATCTACAAAATTGTTTCCTCGAAATTGAATGAATAAACTGTTAGGTTCACTAATACATTTGAAAAATCTCGACCATGTTTTTATAACATATTTACATCGTACATCGTCAGGTGCATCCATGAATCTCCTTTTATTTCAAGTCTGGTTTCACAGTGAGGACATTATCTGTCGGGTTAGAGGATAATTCTCCGGCAATCGTACAAAATTATAAATCAAAAATAAAGTGCCATATTAATTTATTTACCCTTTTACTAGTTATAGTGACAAATTAGCAAGGAAAAAATTACATTCCCCAAATTTAATGTCCACAGACTATTATTCATCATGTCCGTGGACAGTCCCACGTAGATTTTCGAAGAGGTGTTTATTGTATTAACAACCTTTATTAAATAATTTACCATAAAATGTTTGATTAAACAAGTTAAAACAACATTAACATTCCAACATAGTCTTTTTGGGTTGATTTATTTCATAATCTATATATATTTATTATTAAACAAAAAAAACATTTGTCCTACCGAAGAAAGCAAAGTCCGTGGACACACAGGAAAAAGGGGGAATTATTCATAGGATATGGCGGCAGCCCTGAACAACCAGTGTGTGGAGAAGGATATCGTCAGCTATATTGGGTTCTTTTAGTTTATACTTGCTTTAAGAATGTTTTAACGATGGAAGAATAAATTTGGTTCAGTTATTTGAAAGAGTCAAGTCATCAGTCATATCCGTGGTCAGGTAAAAATTAGTAAAAGTTAAATCTTTTGCTAACTACAATTGAGATATGTTTTGCAGCTATAAAATGCAAGTTCAATGTATTAAGGATAGTGCCCTAATTTATATTAAGCCCCAAATATTAGGCCTTAAGCCCTAACTAATTTAGAGGAAAACGTCATGTCCGAGGACATCATGTTCGTGAAATCTGCAGTCCATGGACATGCCAGATGGTAGCGGACATGATGATACCTACATTATGGCTAGTTACAGAACGTCTAATGACAAATTAAAAAACAATTCTCGTGAGTAAACACTATATTCCTCTTCTGCTATGTCCGTGTAGAAGACAAAAGTAAAAATAAAAAAGTGTAAATATTACTAACGATCTTTGCCACTTACGTCATTAGATTGTATGGTTTACACACTGTAAATATGCAATTTGGGCTCTCATTAAGCAAATATTTTTTTTTTTTTTTTACTTTTGATAGTAGAAAATGTACCTACTTTTTTTGGAGATTGACCCATGAGTGGCGTGATTTGGGAGCTACCTCACAGTAGCACCCGAATAGGCGTTAAAGAAAATGCATGCATGCCAGATGCACATGACGATGTAACTATGTTATGATACTCGGGTTGCGCTTTTTAAATATATTAGTGAACCTTACAAGGTTTATTCTATCATTTTCCATAGCGGAAAGGTTTCACACAGTTGAGCCGGAGGCTATTGATTACATATTGCGTTATTTAATTCTTATTTTGGGTTGTAGTGGATGGCAATTCGAGAAAGAAATCATAAAGGATGAAAAAAAAATGTTTCCACTTGGGGAAAATATACTGCCAATAACTTTAGCAGTAGCTTAGACAGGATTTTCTCTCGTTTTTTTTTGTTTTGAAAAACAGGGAAATAAGAAGAGGGTTTTAAAATAATTTTAACACATTTCCTCATTGAAAAACGTAATATTTAAAATAGATCTTTCGTTAATTCATGATTTTTCAATATTTAATTTATTTTATGTATTGAAGCAAAGAAAATATGTTTTGTATATTTTGGGGATGGGGGGATTCGGGCCACCTCCCACCCCAACATGACGCCATTGAGCTGTAGCATTGATGAGAAAGAGGAAAGAGCATTTGAAGCACCCACGGTGAGGATTTTCGGGAGTAGTGTACACGGATTTTCTTCGAAGCGGCCACAACAGGAGAGATTCCCAGTTAACGAACGTGGAGCAGCGCCGTGGGTCGTTTGAAGCGCTCCCGTAACACGCTCCAAGCGGATGCGGCTAATGCAAGGATGCCGCCTCACGGTTCTGGACCTTCTTTTGTCTTTTTTCAAATCTTTCCTGCGCCAACGTACGTAGCAAGAGTTCCTCAAACGAAAAAGGAGCCTAAATGCGGCTCAGGAGTACAAAAATAAATAAAAAACACCTCCTCATGCCCTTTCGCAACGAAACAAAAGGTGTGATCTGCGTGGTGAAGCGAAATGACTCCGGATGCAATCGTGAATCGCACTTCCAGGGTCCTTCCGGGCCCCGAGGCCATGAGATGAAAAAAAAATGAGATCAAAACGGCTCTGAAGGCGTCGACTTTTCTGCTCCCGAACAATATTGCCTGTTACATGAATTCATTCCGCTGGCTTCTCCCGCTCTTACGCCAAATGCCGTGGGCCATTCTACCGAGTTCAACAAACTCTGAGAATCAAGGTTAAAATTAAAATAACAAAAAAGACAAGAAACGCGCTTTTCCAAAAACAGTGTGAAATGGTCTAAAAATTAAAAATATGAGCCTTCCATTAAACGGAGACAAAAGCGTGGATGCTAATTAGGTTTATTAGTAATTAGCATAGAAGGTCCTCAGTGATGAGTAAGGATTCGTATGTCAAAGTAACATCGAAGCCAAAACAGCACGCTTTATTCTCCAAGTAACAAAAAGCATTTTTTTTTTCTTTTTGACCATTTCTTTATGTTTTCCGAAAAAGCGTGTTCTTTTGAATTTTTGTTCTTTTATTTTCATTTTCTAATTTTTAGTAGTGAATCATGTGAACGATTGAACCAGAGCTGTTGAAGAAATGTCTACAAAAAAGTAAAACTATCTCCACAATATGAAAACATTTATTTAAACAATTCCACATAGAAAATAATTAAATTAGTTAGACCACAATGGTAAGAAACTTCAAATTTATGATTAGTGATTGCTGCATTGTCGTTAGAAGGAAGCAAGTGTGCAAAATTTTGAGCCAATCAGGCTCAAAATTGAGTAGAGGGTAAAAAACAAAAACAAGATTCCGTCGATGAAGCTGGCAAATATACAAAGCATGAAACAGCGTGTTAAAAGAACTTTACTCATTATCACTAAACTACCCTAAACATGAAACAAAGTAGTATAATTCTTTTAGCGCCATGGTGCTTACTCATGTTTCACATGGTACAACAGTTCAACAGCTTCATTCAGTGGAGTAGCCAGGAATTTTTTTCGGGGGAGGAGCCCACCAGGGTGGCAAATTTAAAAAAAAACAGGATACTAAGTAGAGTTAAAAAAAACTAATTTAGCACTTTTTATAATCGAAAATACTTAATTTACCAAAGAAATCCTGTGAAAAATTAATAATTTTTCAAATAATTTATTTTCTCTAATGAAGCAAAGTAATTGTGTTCTAATATCTCGGGGTAGGGGGGCCGAAACCCGCGGGCCTTCCCTTCGCTAAGCCACTGGCTTCAGTCCTCAATCTATATTTTGGGTGCTCATGTTTATAAAAAGGCATGAGTTTCCATTTCTTTTACGTGAATTACAATATACCATTTAAAGTCTACGCTGAAAATTATCCATCTGAAAAGAATCAATGTAGATCTTTGAAAACCCTTCCCATAATAGAAGATACAGTACTGACACCATCAGCAGAGAAGGAGTGACTCCGTATTCCATGGAATGCTTAACCTATAGGGAAGTAATAAGCATAATTTTTAAGGAAAGGTAGATCTCATTAAAAATAAAACATTTTTATTTTATAAACACTCCCAGCTCTCAATAATATTGCATGTTAGGCTGACTCCACGTTCCTACTCTCTTGCTCGCAATCGTCGGAACGTTGTCATTTATATATAGAAGTAAGGGTTCCACTCGGGTTTCTCAAGTGCAGTTATAATTGCGAAGCTCCTTGTCAGCTTGGGACGCATTCGGAGATGACATGTATACTAAATCTCAATGTAGTTGAAAGCACTAATGAGTTGCAGTGAAACTGCCTGAGTGGCCATTATAGATGATAGTCTCTTTCCTATAATGAGGCTGAAACCTCCAATTTCAATCGGGCTCGGATTCGACGGATCGATGATGCTGGAAGCATCTAAAGGGTGCATTTCTTTTGGTTCCAGAGCCTTGATGGCTTAGTATTGATCACTTCTGGCCGGAAGTAAGGAAGAAATATAGGGTAAAGTAGGAGTTACATTTCTTGATTAAGAAAAATTTACATTTTATTTCTTCTGTTTATATAGATAAAATCGATATTGTTAATAATATATTTATATCGTCAAATTATATATTAGCTATAAGGTTGCCAGCAATGAATAAATCAAATATTGATCAACTTTCACATCACTGATTGGAATAATCAGTATTTACATCCTAGAAGGCTCAATTTCTTACATAGGTAATGTTTTCTTATATTTTTGGTGAGTTTTATGTCCTTCAATCGTACCGGAAAATGTATTCGAGTTAATCTATTTAATAATATTCATATTTGCACGTTTTAGTGACATTTACCCACAAAAAATAGATGCGCAAAAAAATGCATTACTTTGAAAGTAGCTCATGGTGATACTCAGTGAGCGCTAATTAAAGAAGTATTTGAGAGCGAGAGCGAAATGTACACTAATAGTAGGATTTTTTATGTTAAAACCCAACACACACGTTTCGTAACCATGATCAATTTAGAAAACAAAAAAAATAAAACTTCAGACATAAGAATATGCTTTATTTAAAAATATATAAGCGACTTCTCTTATATGTTAAATAATGTTTTAATAAGGGAAATGTAAATGATTTTTTTTACAAAAACGATCGTAAAACCCGTTCAGTTTAAGAAGATGCTCGATGAACAAAAATAAACGGAACTTTTGCAGAGACTGTGAGAGTATATACTAGCCTCGAATGAAAATATCTTACGATACCAGCCTTCAGAAACTTAAAAGAGCAAGTTCCACCCTCCTAAAGCTTCTTTGCTGAAAATGAATCATGCTCTTCGTGAGGACACGAAAAGTTACCATTCACAAACTTTGCACTTAGCTCCAGCTGATTCTTTGCTGCAGCGGCGTTATCTCTTGGATCCCAAAACTGCCAACGTAGAACACGTTTGCTTACTCTCTGGCGTATGTGCACTTGGTTTTAGTGCTTCTGCACGACCTATATATTTAACGCTGTCGCTTGCTTTGCGAGGTTAATTAACAGAGTGCAGTAACACGAAACATACAGGTACATAGAGGTATCAACGGTGCGAAGTAATAACGATGAGAATCATACAGAAAAAACTGTACTCTTCTCTATTTTCTTATTATTTACCACCGAAGAAAAAGGTCTGCTTCATCGTGTCTTTGAAATAATTATCCTCCCTATTAGCACGTGTAAGGACGATACACCGGGATTGGAACTTATAATTGGATATCTCATAAAACAACTTCCTGCCAGATTAATGAACGCAACCCAAGGCGTAATAGGTACTTGTCTCAAGAGTTCATGATAAATTGTTACGGGTTTCTCAACAAAGAAATCCTAGTGCACCAGGATATGAGATGCTACAAACCTGAAATGATTCGCAACAACTAACATTAAATATTTTTAATTTTAATTTTTTTTTTTTTAATTTATAAGGCAAATTAAGCATGAAAAGTTATTAAATTAAGTTTCAAGGAAAGAATACAGATCACTCACATTGAAATTTCGTTTGAGCATAGCAAAATACGGAAAAATTAGCAGTTAGCAATGCAATATTTCATGGTAAATGGATCGATATGTGGGAATATTTTACGCGGGCTCAGATTTTATTGTAAGGGTGAATCAACGGAGCACCAATTAGGATAATAGCTAGCAACGTGATATTTTAGTCTGGATGTATCAACCGGCGACTATCTTTCACATGAGTTAAATAAGCAAATTAACCAAGAATGAAGTTTAACAAATATAAGTTAAACAAAAGAACGCACATATCTCATATCGATATTTAATTTATTTATAGTGTACTATGGGAAGACCTATTCATTATAAATAGCTATTTAAGTTTTAATAAGTTAATCAAGAGTAGGTCGAGTCTCAATATAAATTACATGGAGATTGATCTTTTGACCACAATATCCGACATTTATTCTAGCTTGTGCAAAGTGGAGGTAAAACTTTAACGGGGTTAGTGGAGGATAATAGTATTAAAGAACTACAAGAGGCCTATACTTTGGTAAATCCAAGAAGCATGTTCTCACTTTGTCAGTAATAAACGAAATTCATGTAAGAAGAAAAAAAATAAGCTTCGAAGACAAGGAAGTGAAACGTTATTTGTAGAATGGAGCCTCAGGCCTAACTCGATACATGTTTTACTGTTAAAGACACGTACCCTAATGAAATATCAAAATGAAACTTCTGAAAAAAATAAAAAGGAAAAATATCTTGGAACCCTCATTTTTCCACATTCCCCTGTTTTTTTTCAGAACTCAAGAGGAAAAAATTAGAGGAAACTGGAAGAGATCTCATTTTTTTAAGTTGCACAAAGTATGCAGTTTCAAATTCCTTAAGCTACCAGAGGTTCATGCCGAAAAATTCCATTAATTAGCCAGTATATCTTCTCTTTCAGTACAGCTTATTTTCAAATAGCGAAAATAAAACTACCGAGGAGAATACAATATGGCTTTAAAAATTGGCAACGTAGAATATTTTTTCCTAAAAATAACAGAGAAAGGCTTAAATGAAACAGCGAGAAATTACAGTTTGAATATTAATATCAATGATGAAAATTTTATTTTTCACCAAGTAACTGGTGAAGGACGCCGAGGGAGGCAGGATAATAGCTCAATAATCTGGTAAATACAATATATAGGTTGTTTCAATAAAAAAGAGAAGCAAAAATGTTTAGAGATGGATGAATTCGGTTATTTGGGAAGCAAGATAACTAGTAACGGAAGAAGCAGGAAAAAGATTATCAGCAGAAAATCAGGTGAAGAGAGCATTCCACCAAAACAGAGACATGCTTACAGCGGGAAACTTAAATATGGAAGTAAAGAATTCATAAGAACCTACATTTGGAGTATGCTCCAATGGAATACGGCAGTGAGGCATGGGCAATGACCACAGCGGAGAAAGCAAGGATAGAGGCCTTCGAAATGTGGTGCTATAGAAGAATGATGAAGATCATATGGATCGACCGATTAGTAACGAGGAAGCTCTAAAAAGAGTAGGAGAGAAGAAAAGCCTCATGAAAACCTTAACAAGAAGACGGAAAAACCTTATAGACCACATATTGAGACATGATGCCTTTATGAAGACAATCGTTGAGGGACAAGTGGAAGGCAAGAACGGAAAAGGAAGACCTCGAACAAAATGTATGGAACAATTAAAGAAGGATGTGAAAGAGGAGAAATGTGCAGGTGTGAAAAGATTAGCTGATAGGAGAAAGGAGTGGAAAGCTGCGTCAAACCAATCCTAGGATTTGTTTGACGCAGCTTTCCACTAGGTTTTTAGGTTGACCAGTGATGATGAGGGTGTTTCAAAAAATTACTTGAAAACTTTGAAATGTTAATTCAAACCTTTTCTCAACACACGCCAAACCGTTGTATATGAGACCTTATGTATGTCATGTAACTTGCAAATGTCATAAATTGTTTAATCCTCCTCAGGCCATTCGAAAGGAAATGGAGGCACAAGATGACTGTGAATATATATAAGATGATAATTTTGACGCATCGATTCCAAATATATATCTCTAGCCCAAAAAATATCGAGTACATATTGGTTGTTACTCACCATCTACGCTCCTACAATCCTTGCTCCGGCCACAAACCACATCCGCCGGGATAATCCACGTTAGAGGACACCATTTTGCGGTTCTTCGCCCACGGGACCTTACGCACGCAATCCAGGGTGCTGAATAGAGAAGAGAAACGAGGAAAGATAAGATGAGAGACCGTGTAAAGTACATTAAGTTTTGAAAAGCAAAGTAGGAAACTGTTTTTACATATGCATTTGTACAGACATATCAAATGGATGGGATGATTTTGTAGGACATCAGCCCCCCTCCGCCCGAATTTTTTTCCTTTGTGGCGACTACCTTCGATACATCCACTAAGAAGACCACTTGCCCAAGGGCATCAGTCATCTGATGATGAATTCTTCAATATGATTGCATTCCATAATTTCTGCCAATAACTAATGATGTATTTTACTTCCAGCCATTATAAACGATATATATAGCTAAATAAATAAAATGTACCTATGGTTTTCCAAAGCGAGAAAATAGACAATATTTTTACAATACGTCATCGTCTGGAGATGATATTGTAATATGATGACAAAAAATCATACTTGGCTTCGGCTGAAATTTAGAAAGTAAATAATTTGAAGTTATAATGATCGTGTAACTAAGATGAAAAAAAAAATCTCAATGGAAATAGGAATGTTGTACAGATTTTAATTTCACCAGTTTTCCTATTATTTTGAATGAAGCGCGTCCATTCGGACAACTTGTCCATATAATTTACACTAATATCAGGGTTTCCTCACGTCCAAGTTTGTAATAACTAAAAGTCATAATAATAATTACGTTTGAAAGGAATAAAATACAAAGAAAAAATGAAGAGTAATTGTGTATACTGGTAATTTTTCACACCCCTACGTGAGCGCACCAGGTATGACATTTCAGTGCAGTGATTATCTTCAACACTATGGCCATATCTAAATTATAAATATTAACAGTAAGCCATTTTTCGTTCAGACTTTAAACTTAAAAGTGAGTCACGTAATTACAGCGTAAACTAATATCCATCATCATATTAACGTTACTTGTAAAAAATATCTATAAGCCAAAAAAGACCGAATAATTGACACTTTCGAACAGTGGCGTAGCCAGGGGGGTCCAGGGGGTCCGGACCCTCCCGAAATATAAAAATACAATTGTTTTCCTTCATAAAAGAAAAGATTATATTGAAGAAATCATGAATTTACAAAATATTTATTTAAAAAATGAAATTATTTCGATTGTTAAAAATGTTACAATTAAAAATCAACTGATTTGGGCGTTACTTGGTGGAACGATGAAATATTCATGGCGAAACAAAACACGGTACTATTCCACAAACTTTTATTCTAGCTACAACAAGCTATTTAACAACACTAACTAACTTGATAATGACGGTGTAAACGTCGAAACTAGTTGACAGCTAAAATAAAAGTTTGTGGAATAGTACCGTGTTTTGTTTCACCATGAGTGTTACAATTAGTTTAAAACTCATTACTTAGTGCTCTGTTTTTCAAAAATTTTCCCCCCTCGTTTTGAAACATCCCCCCCCCCCCCGCCGAATGAAATTCCTGGCTAAGTCACTGCTTTCGACATCCTTTCTCCAACTTGAATGACTTTCGAAGCAATGAGACAAAAAGGATGGGAGAGATCTTGAATTGTTTCAACGGGGCTCTGGAGACACACATTACGACGTCAAAATGCTGACATTAAAACATTCAGAACCTTCAGCATGGAATCACGTTGCAGTTTCTCCGCATAACCTCCGCACTTCTACTCAAGGGAAATTCATATCCAGTAACGGTGGAAATTGCTTCTCAGGAAGCAGACTGTATCTTGGGTATTGTGCATACGAGCTCTCGCACCCTTGGGAAGCACGTAAACAACCAATTGTAACTGCAGAGGAATATTTATTAAGAACTGAAAATATCTGTAGGAAAATAAGATTAACCGTTGCATGAAGGTGCCAATCGTCAGTATCCGTTAAAGTTTCCAACACAATAAGTTAACAGCTCAATGCATTATTAGATCAAAATTTTCCTCTCAAGCCTCACAAACTAAATGGTCATGTAACATATAAGTAATCTAGACTATCACAGATGGAATCACAATGCAATTTAAACACTCTCACCAGCAGTACATTTGGCAAAAAATTAAGATGACTTTTCACATATAGAGGGTGGTATCCAGAAGTAGTAGGACTGTTTTTTTCCGCACGGGCGGAAAGATTGAGGGGGGCTGCAAGACCGAATTTTGTGGGGGGAAGCCTTGGAAACAAGTTTCGACGTGCGGCAGTCGCCTGCGTGCATTAGTTGAGTGTGGGCAACTATTTTCGTGACCTCCTGTTTTAACGCCTCGTCGTTAGTTGCGATGGAGCAAAATTTAGAGCAGCGGTACGCCATCAAGTTTTGCTACAAACTTGGAAAATCGGCAACCGAAACCAAGAAAATGCTTACACAGGCCTACAAGGAGGATAACATGAGCCGTTCCTCCATATTTGGGTGGCTAAAGTTGTTTGGGATGGCCGGGAGCTCGTCGAGGACGACCAACCCGCCGGGCGTCCGTCAGCCTCGAAATCGAGAGTGAAATCGATGTTGATTGCATTTTTCGACCGTCATGGAATTGTCCATAAGGAGTTTGTACCTCCTGGACATATTGTAAATGCAAGATTTTAGGTGGAAGTGTTGCGAAATCGGATCACACGCGTGCATTGTCATGGTGGGGCATTGGAAACTCCACGGCGCGTGGATTGTGAGGGATCCCCTGGCCAAATTCGGCGTTTCCACGTTGCCTCACCCCCCTCTACAGCCCTGATGTGGCACCACCGAACTTCTTCCTGTGCCTCAGAATCAAGAGGCAGCTCAAGGGACATCGTTTGGACACGGTGGAAGCGGTCCAAGCGGCGACGACGAGGGCGCTGAACAGCATCCCAGAGGACGACTTCTGGAAGGCCTTAACGACCTGGAATACTCGCTACCAGAAGTGTGTGGATACTCAACGAAGACATTTTTGACATACCCAACGAAGACAACATATTTTGAAGAGTATTGAGTCGATGTATCAAAATGTTCAATAAATTAATTTTAAGAAAATCAGTCCTACTACTTTTGGAGACCACTCTGTATTATGAAAATTAAAAAAAAAATTAACGAGTTCCATTTGCAGTGACACTTTTCTTAATAAATTAAACTATTTTTTCTAACGATTCTTTAATCTATTCCAAAACATATTATCACATGATTCTACATTACAGATCGAAACCTTATTGCATATCAACTATTTCTATAAGAGCGCATTTTTTTCATTTTTCCACAAACATTTTTTCACTCGGCATTTTTAGGTGCGCCAGAAAAGCAATTGCGAGGAAACAGAATTTTAACGATTCTCTGGGCAACAGAATAAAATATTCTTTTAGTGCTGGGAGTCTATGAAGTGATATTAACAATATTTGTGGTGCTGAGTCCAAATATAACATCTGTTTTTATTTAACAGCTTTACTTTTTTAGGTACGGCATATTTTATGATTATTTCTTTTAATATTTGACATATCTCGTAAAACATTTTTCAAATTTAAATCGAAGCAAAAATAAATTAATTTATAATCATTTTGCAGTGTCTCTTGCATTTTCAATGAACTGTCGATGATTTTTATGTATATTACTATTTTTTAAGCCAATAAGAAGAAAAAACAACGTTGGTATTTGATGAGAGCGTATTTTTTTTCATTTTCCCACAGGCATTTTTTCACGCGGCATTTTTAGGTGGGCCAGAATATCAATTACGAGAAACAGAATTTGAACGATTTGGTAACCAGAAATAGTGAAATAAGTTCATATGGTATTTGTTATGACATAAACATCCACGTTTTCTCCTTTCTTGATGGCCTTTCGATATCTCCACGCTTTACGTAAGCGCTCAACAATCGCCCACCGGATCATACGGCATTCCCCTTTAATTAGGAACTAGGTGCCCAACAATACGCATGCACTCAGCTGGCAGTGTCTGGAGTACAAACGCTCAATTCCAAGTCTCCTATCTTTGGATTGTTGAGCACTAATACAGTGGAGGTATTGCATTATTGTTTCATTAGTTACCCTCGGCTATTCAGTGCAGATAAACGGGTATAACCTCGAACTGTGAGTTTTTGCAAAGAATCATCTAAAAATGGCTTCAATTCGAAGAAGCTGTATTATTCATAGTGATGTGTTTTGCTACGTATGTGGAGAATATATGCTAAAAGAAAATATGAGAAAAATAACAGACTTTGTGAAATGTGCATACCTTGGATATTTTGGTGTTCAGCTTAGTGACCAAGATAAAACATGGGCACCGCATTTTGTGTGTAAAAATTGTACAGATCATCTGCGGCAGTGGATTACAGGAAAAAGGAAAAGTCTAAAGTTGGGCGTGCCAATGGTTTGGAGAGAATCTACAAACCATATTGACGACTGTTATTTTTGCATGGGAAATTTTTCGGCAATTAATCGAAACTATCGTCATAAGTGGACATATCCACATTTGCCTTCAGCTAATCGCCCGGTACCCCATTCAGAAGAGATACCGATCCCAATATTTCAGACAACACCAGATTTATATGCGGACGAATTTAAGTTACGTGAACACATTTCTGATTCTATTGACGATAGTGACCGTGACTACGAGGCTGTGTAAACAAATCCTCAACTATTTAATCAAGATGAACTAAGCTACCTTTTTAGAGAACTGAGCGTATCGAATGAAGCTTCCGAACTTCTAGCTTAAAGGTTAAGTACATGATAAGCTTTACAGGAATAAGGTACAAAAAATACGGGATTGTCGCACAAGGGAGAAGGATCGGCTGCCCTTCTTTACTCAAGAAGACAATCTTACATTTTTTTAGATGATAAAGGTCTTCTGGAAAAAATGGGACAACCACAATATGATGCTAGTGATTGGCGTTTGTTTAAATATTCCAATCATAGTTTAAAATGTGTCCTTCTTTACAATGGTAACAACATTGGCTCGATACCAATTACTCATTCAACTGAAATGAAAGAAGAATATACACGTGCTACGTGACACATTAGCACTGGTCTTACGGAAGACAAAATACCAGGAACATCACTGGGTGATTTGTGTAGATTTAAAAATAATGAACTTTCTTCTTAGGCATAAAAGTGGCTACACAAAATATCCTTTTTTCTTGTGCCTCTGGGATATCAGCAACAGACAAAAACACTTGATTAAGGAGTGGCCAAAGAGAGGAAACTTGGTTGTTGGGCAAAAAAAAAATAATTGCTCAGCCTTTAGTGGAACGAGAGAAAGTAATATTACCGCCTCTACATATTAAACTAGGCCTTTGAAGCAACTTCTAAAGGCTCTTGACAAGGATGGACCATTCTTCAGCTACATAAGAGTAAAAAAGCCCCAGATAAGTATAGAAAAACTCAAAGCTGGTATTTTTGATGGACCAAAAATCATGCAACGAGCAAAAGATCCTGCTTTTGTCGAGTCAATGAATGAGATTGAAAAAAACAATTGGCTGTCATCTGTTGAGGTAAGTTATAATTATTTTGAGATAGTAAAAAACGCGGTCCCTAACATTAAATCACTTGGATGTAATATGAGCATAAAATTTCAATACCTACACAGTCACTTAAGCTGTTTTCCAGAAAATTTAGGAGACATGAGTGAAGAACAAGGTAAAAGATTTCACCAGCATATGAAAACAATGGAAGATCGCTACCAAGGAAGATGGGATAATCATACGATGACAGATTACTACTGGTGCTTAAAACGAGACTGTTTGAACAAATTGCACCCAAGAAAATCGTGTAAAAGAAGCTCCCAAAGTGTTGAGTGACGTTTTTATGTTTTTTTTTCTTTTCAATGCATTTCTTTCAGTAAATCATGTTAGTATTTGTATTCAATTGTAATTTAAAACTATTGTGATTGTTGGTGATTTCACAGTCCTATAAATAAATGAAGTCTTTATAACTAGTGGGTTTTATTATTTATGTAACTCTTCCATACCATCATATTGTAGATTTTTTTACGTAAGTAACAACTTTCCCCTACCTTGAAAAGTAGAGCAGATAGGAAAACATTAATGTCATATTTGGATTCAGCGCCAAAATTATACTTGAAATCAGGTTTAAAAGCTCTGGCACCGAAAACACTGTAGGCCTGTGAATTACTAATAGCGCATTTCTTCTTTTCACTATCTCCAATCAAAAAATGACCTCTACAGCATTATTTTTCAACTTTCGTTGGTAGGTATACACTAGGCATATAAATGGTTATTCAATAGCAAAGAATAAAGATAAAGGGAAATAAAACAAAAAATATAATCAATGTGATATTAAAATTATTCTAAGTACTTTAAAGCATGCTAATGAAGACGAAATATATTCCTTTTTTTAAACATCCAATATTAAGGCGCCGAGGCGTTCTATACGTTGATTGCGTGTCCTCAATTTCCCCATATTGACAGCTCCGACGAGAGAAGTGGCTGGCGGTAGCTCTCACCACTAGAGGCTGCGTCTAGTCCCTCACGCAGCCAATGTCACGCCATTAACACGAGGTGTGAAACATTCGACAAGAAAATTAACTTGGTGACACAGCGGACAGCGCAGGAGGTTGGAAGTTGGCGGCAGAGACGAGGGAAACGACAAAGTTTTGGCCCTTTAAAAAAATTCCAAGGGAATGACAACGTTCGGATGACAATCTTTCTGGGAAAAAATGAGTCCAAGCCCGCACTCCAAGACTGTGATTTTCTCTCAGAGATATTATGAGGCTGGCAGATTGGGAAGAGAGAAAAGCACTTCCATAACAAGGTTACCTTACGAGCAGTTAGCCAAACACACTTGAATCGGATCTTAAGGATATAAAGTAATTTATTTTTATATTGGGCCAGAATTTACTCAAATTATCTGTAACTTTAATTGGCATTCCTACTTTCCAGTCGTCGGACATTTTCTTTCAAGCCAAATGGTACCTAAACTTATAACTTTCTTACCAAGTTTTGATAAATAATTCTTAAATACAACTAGTAACTTAGGTTTTATTCTCTGGATTCACACTTTTAATTAAAAATATTTGATGCGAACAGTGAAAATAGTATGACACTTGCCACTGTAGACATAAAGGGCGGCATACCCTCGGATCAAACTCGTACATTATAACTTCATTTATGTTTCCGCTTCATGGAAGTCTTTCCTCCCTTGCGCTGCCACCTTGGATGGATCGAAAGGGCCTAACATCTAATTAATATGAGCCTCTGTACAATTTAATGGGAAACCATAAGCCTGGATAGCTTAGTAGTCTGCGTAATGTCCTGGAAAGCCAAATTTCCATTCTGAAATAAAAGTTAGTTGTATTTTAATACTACTATTATTATGACTTCCAAACGTTTTATTGCAGCTTCGATTCATTTTGATAATAGGTTTGACCGACTTGACAACTTTTGCAGTGCTACCAACTCCTAAAAATTCCCATAAGATCAACATTAATTTTTTTGTGAACTTTTCCTATTTTTAATAATTATTTTGTTGTCCGGGTCAGAGGCAAATTCAAATAACCAAATATCATTAAAATCGGTGCAGTCGTTCTCGAATTACAAAGGGTGTAATTAAAACGATTTTCGACTAGGTTTATATACATAGATGGCAAGCATCCACTATGCCACGCCTGAATCGGTTGAGCCTTTGAAAGATCCAAGATTCGTTTCCCAGTCCAGGGGCATTTATTCTCATTCCAATTTATGTGATCTCTGCATACTTAAAAAAAAGCAACCCAGGTATAACTACTACAGGACTTTTCAAGGGAAAAGAGGACGGTAATGCGTTCTATAGCTTGTTCACGTTTACTAAAACTCCATGTCTCCTCTGCAAATTAACAAGTACCATTTTTCCTGGCCTTGATAAGGATTGTAGAATGGTTTAAAACTGGATCCGATATTGAAAATCTGGCAGAATAACAAAATACAGTTTTCCATTTTATATTATATGGAGTATTCATAATTTAGCAAAGCAAATTAAATTAAGGAGATGATATATCGAACCTACCACGTGTACATTGTGTATTGAATATCCGACTAGATCAAATTCAAGCTCTTTCAATAAGCCTGAATATCGCCAAGAGAATTTTGTTCAATGCTATTAGGACGATTTCAATTAATATGGTAGGCATTGTGGACCAGTAAGTACTGACTTCAAGGTCTTTCGGCATTAGGCACTTCACAATTTCTGGAGACATTTTTATACCAAATGCTTACGTACCAAAGAGTTTTTCTCAATGGCGCAGTCCAAAATCACATGCTCCTCTAGAGCTGCGCTTACTTCCAACAATAATATTTCAATATGACGTATCATAATAGTAAGCCATGCGTTCAGACGCACCAATACACCTAGATGCCGGGAGCGATACCGAATTGAATAAACCCATAAAGTTATGTGTCATACTATTTGGACCGTAAAATATGAAAAATAACAGAATATTGAGGCCTATTCGTGGGCTAACCCCAATTTACCTTCCTTGTTCCCCTTGATGCACAATGACTTATAGTTAAATTTGTTAAAATGACCATAAGTAAAAAGTGAATAATGTGATTGAAAATTGCTTTTATTTTTTTCAATAACTCACTCTCACCTTCCCTTAGGTAAGCGTCAACGCCAAATTGGTTTAATAATTGGAAACATTTACCGACTCTATTGATAAATATAGAAGTCTGATTACCATTTTTGATTTTATTACGATGTCGAAAAATATTTCACACTTTGAATATTTTTAAGATGTACATAATTACATAAGAACAGTCAAATTAATTATAGTAAAATCTTCATTGCTCGAGTAAGTGCTGTGTCAGTTTAGATTTTGAGACTGCAAAGGATTGACAGGAAATGAATACATCCATCCGTATTTCCTGCGGGTTATGCCTCAGACCCGAGGCATTTGTCGATTTAAATGAGCCCGCAAGAAAGAAAACCATATTTTTTTGCTACCAAGGGGAATTCGACTCGATCGGTAGGGGATCGGGTTGGTGTGGTGGCTAGAGTGTTGGCTTCCCACCCGGCAGGCTCGGGTTCAAATCCCGGCTGTGGCAGAGAATTTTCAGAGATTGCCCGATCCCTGCTTGAATTTCGTGTGGAGGAAATTTCAAGCTCAACACTCCGTCCGTCAGATGGGACGTTAAGCCATTGTCCCCTTGGCGCCTTTCCTTAAGTGCAGGCTAATGCCAACGCCGATTTTCTCTCCACACTTACTTCCTTACCTTTCCCTAATGGCGCAAATGACCTCAGCTGTCGGTCACCTCCTCCAAATACCATACCATCCAGCGATCGGTTTGAATTGCACAAAAGGTGTGCTATTTCCTATAAAAGGTGATCAGGACACCCATTTGTTAATTCAGACCGGCGACAAAAAATTCAAAGATGAAAATCTACACAAAAATATACACTGTGACATTCTGATTCAATTGTAAATGTAATTCTGGAAGTCTTCCCACCATAATCTTATCAAACAGGTCCCGTAAGTATAAGTTTAATTATTTGATTCCAATTAAACATTTGAAACCAGCCTGTCTAAACAAATGTTCCCTGTGTATAAACTAATAGATAACACACAGCCAAGCAAAAATATATATTTGGAAGTTTATAGATGATATTTTTGCAACTTGAAGAAACATATATTTTTTAAATTTCCAAATATTTGAAAACTACCCAAGATGCTCGACGACGAAAGCCTACTGACCTCAAACTTGAAAAAAATAATATTTTTTAGCCCTCACTGTACGTCTCTGCCGTAGACCGGATTTACATTCAATACAAGGATGACCGACATTCGGGAATATTCTCCATTCCGTATTGGAACGTGACTGGCTTAGTCCGATGCAGAATTATTTGATGCATAGCATACGTTTTCCACTGAACGATATTTTCACCTTTTTCTCAGCATTCATTTTCATATTTATTTTCAGGCACACTCAAATCTCTCTCATCTTACATGTACACCAATAAATTCGCTCTCGCTCACAAAAGTACAGATATATTTTTCAACGAAGAAAAATCAATCAGTAGAAGAATAAAAAATAAAGAAACTCAAATCGGATTACAGAATTAAATTGGAGGGATGGAAGGTCGGTTGGCAATGCTACAATGTGTGCGCATTTGTACACGTCTCGAGGATACGAGCGTAATTCTTCACGGAATATTTTTCTCTCACATTTCCGAGCAAGCAGCCTTTCCAAGGCGGATTATCTACTTCCCGTTGCTTCGTAGCCCCTGCAAATGAGATAGTCGATTGAATGTATCATCCGCTTCGATTATACCTATTCGGATTCCATGGACCACCGCATTGGCAAAAAGATCGCAGAACGCAAATCGAACACTCCTCCCATTAAGCCTCAGCCGAATGTACCCAATAATTATTTTCCTATTTTAGTCAGTGAAAAATGATGGACCGCGTCCAACTAGTCTACATAGTAAATGCAAAATCGAAAACATTTAAAACCAAAACTAATGATATTCGATATAATAATAAAATTTATAATTTCTCCCAAATTGTGGTAGACAGTAAAAATATTTTATGCTGCTTTTACCGACCTTAGAGTATCATAACTAAGACTAAAGCCAAATTATTTACATATTAGAAATAAAAAATACTAGACGATATGAATGAAAAACTGCATCGCTTACATAAGGTAAAAATTAATAAAGATATATGTCCAACTCATACTTTTACCAGATGTCTGAATCGACTGTACGGTCAGTTTTGCCGGCAAAAATATTCAATCCTATTTTACAAGTTTCACGTTAATTGCAGACAATTCAAAATGCTTTCACTCAACACCTTTGTGTCATGATGTATTTGCATACTCTTTGTGCCAAAATTATACCAATACATAAGAAAACGACTGGATCGCTCCGTGGGACTATATTTGAAGTTTTATATCCTGAAAAGCATTTCAAAACGTATCCTCAACGAAATTTTTAATCACATACTAGCAACGGAACTACCCTCTTTTAAGCAGAGTGGAGTAATCAATACATTTTTTAAAAACGGCATTAAATTATTGAGGCTAAGATACTCAATATAATAATGTTACAAGACTATATACCGTATTCATTTAACCACAATCGCATGTTATATTTTGGGACATTATCTTCCATCTCACCTCGCATAGTGACGAAACTAATCTTGTCAGTGCTTTCTGCGAAGTAGCTCAAGAATGAGAAGAAAGCAGGACCTAACAAAGCGTCAATTATTTTACGTTTCATATTTTTTATGTATGCCGTGGTCCTTACGGCATACTGTTTTTGAACAATAATTAATAACCTGTTCTATTTTACATTGAAGCAACGCCCGAATAGGAATGAATGAAGTTTTACCACGATTAAGTATAATCATTTCTTTTTATTTATAGTCGTTCTTGAAGTAGAGGTATATTTTTTATTAATTAAAAAAAGAACCATACAGGGCCAACGCTTCGGAAAACAATTACCCATTATTCGGTTTCCTCGAGATGAGTTGTTGCCCTGTTGTAAAGGAAACCTATACTATGAGAGCAAGTCTATACATATAATAAAAAGTCAGCAAGAAAGCTCAGTATCGTTTCCTGAAATTGATGAAGGCCATTCTCATTGTCATACTACCAGGAATACGCATGCACGAGGCAATGGCAAAAAAAGATTTACAGGGAAGATGTCTTCTTCAGCGTTAGAGTGAAGGTCGAGCGGAAGGATACTTCAGCCGGCCTTCGTCGTGTTGAGGTACTTCGTCCAGCTAAAGCCATATCCCCCCTTTATCTCTCTCACTCTCTCTCTCTTATACAGACTCTTCTCCGAAGTCTGTTCGCCCGGTGGCGTGCGAGGTTCGTAATGGGAAACGTCTTTCTTCGGTCAGGGAATGGTGCGTGCAAGGTTCCTCGAATCGACTTCTTTGAAGATAAGCGCCCTGCCTCTGAGAACACACGGCGCCAGCCTCGAGGTGGATGGGGAGAATGAGGACTCTAAAAAACCTTCAAAAGTACCGTATGGAACAGCGAGCTTAGTTGGCACAAGCACTCGGATCTTAATTTTATAAATTCTCAGAAATAATTTATAATCAAATGGGCAAATTTCGGGCATTATAATGAGGAACTTTACAAGCAGTAATTCAACTTAGGTAACACGTTACCCTTGCAATAATAATGACGCCAGAAGACCTGAAAATATTTCACTCTTATGAGCAATATACCTTCCGTCATTAGCAAATATAATGCAGGTGATAACTGTACCATTGAAATATTAATAGCATTATTTTACTTGAAACAGAATCTTATGCCTATGGGAACAGTATTATAGAATAAACAATAAAATCGCAGTAACAAACATTTTCTCCAGTTCTCTGACCACTTAGTGAAGCTCCTTTGATTGCGTCACCATTCTTTATGACCAACTAAAGTGCTTCGTATACCCGTAAGGGTGCTGGAGTAAAATACGCTGAACAATTTAGGTAATAATAGGTTATACGCGAATAACGTAATAGGCAATTATGAATCTAGTTGAGAAAAATTTCTGGAGATTTTATCCTCAGCATGACGCATGCCATCATTTTAACGGGATTATGATGAATTATTTTCAATTTTATGTCCCTACTGATTATTATTTCCATTTGCCCAGTTTTTTTTAATACCATGTGTAAATGCATATAAGAAGTCAAACACCATACAAAGAAATGAGGGAATTTTCGGGAGGGAGGACATGTTGGAAAGAAATGTTTAGTGCATTTAATACGAACTCTATTAAACTATATATTTTTCTAATATAATGGAAAGTGAAGTTAAGGGAAATAAATTCTTAAGTAGCTCAAAGAAAATTATGAATTTCAATCGCTTTGGCAAATCATACAAAGATAGGAACAAACGCTCATATGTTGACTCCAAGATCAACCTTCTCTCCTTTTTTTTCAGGCAGTCCCATGGTGAGAGAAGGACGAAATATGGCTCCAAATCAACCTATCATCGGCATTTTCTTCTCCTCGAGTCGATTTTCTTTACCCTACCTCTGTATCACGGGTGTTATTCTTAACAACCTGGCCACACCCCTTCAAGGCGAGTAGAATATGCAGATACGGAAGGACCTGGGAAAGTGGCTTGAGGAGGCCACCAGCGAACCTTTTCGGGTGTGGTATTGGGTTTTGAAGGTGTATGGAGGGATGGGCCGACTCTTGAGACGGTCTTCACCCTTCGGGGAAAACGAGGCCGTAAATATTCATCAGCTGTTTAACCAAATCACGGCGTCATTTGTATGAAAATATTCCTTGCCTTTCGCTGCGAGCTTTTTATTCTAGCCAGCGGTGGTTTACCAACTGAGAAGAAGGGTTTTGAGTCTTCAATCCCTGTAAATGAGGACTTGAGAAATAATTTGATTCAGAAGTCACTCTCGTATCCGTACCTCATCCATATTGGACGTGGATCAACACGAAATATTATAAACAAACTAAAATTTTGAGTTGCAGCACGAGGAATTAAAAATATAACTTTCATGGATGAAAAATTGCTGGATTTGCCGGAATAACAAGATATTACTAAAAAAGTGAATTAGAGCACAAGTACAAATTAATAATTGAACTTCCATCGATGAAAAATGACTGATTTTGCAGGACAAATTGTGAGAAATCAACTTATTTTAAATGCAATGTGAAGTATATATTTTTGATTTTCGAGTAGATAGAGTGGTTAATTCTGCCGTTTGTCAAGTACAATCTTTTCTCACTTTAAAGAAGTGGTTATGAATAGATAGCGAAAATGTTAAGGGTTAATCGAATGAAGAAAATACATTATATTATGAAATATGCTGCAGTAAAGAAGTATATGATGTATGGAGTTGCAGATTATGAAATATGAATGGCTTTTAAAACCTATTACCTACATAATGAAATCTCAATTCAATTTTTGCACGATGAGTTCCCAGCCAAGTTATATCAATCACATTCAAGAAAACAAAATTTTTAATATATAAATTCAGTCATCAAAAATATCTTATAGTATCGTAGCTAAAATATCTTACACTAGCAATTTCAAATTAAATGAGATAGGAAATTTTTTTCACCTAAATTATTCATACGTTATCTGAATTTGAAATAATGTCTTAAGTATGTTTTATAAACTGCACTTTACTATTAGTTATTTTCACTTATTACTTATAATCACGTTTTTTGGCTTTTATTTACTTGTATACAAACGGATTCTAAAAAACCGGTCCACCATGTTCGCTCATGCTGCATGAAGAACCGTAAGCAATACTTCAGCCCACTGCCACTTGAATAACCTATTACAGAAGATAATATCAAATTTCTCTACCCTATCTACGCTACTCACACTTAGTTTACATCAGCTATTAGTTTGACTTGATCCTTGAATCCTTTGATCCAGATGTTTATCCTTAAATTCAGGAGTTACCATTCAAATTTGGTAATTATTTTTTTCACTTAGGACTAAACTTGCACTCAAAGGTTGCCTAAACATAACATGAGCTTCATATCATCAGAGCTAAATGTTTGATATTCGCTCAAAAATTTGTCAAATTCCAATCAATTTTCGGAATCATACAAAAGGTACTGAAAAACAAAATATAAGACATGGTCTCCAGCGTTACTTTGTGGAACTGCTTCATCATAAAATAAAATAAAATACTTTGTTCTATTCCAAACTTTATTTTAAATAGTACGACCCGGGTTTCTCTATATCATGCTATGATCAGGTGCCACATATCATGCTATCCTGATCATAGCATTATATGCAGAAACCCGGGTCGTTCTATTTAAAATAAAGTGTGAAACAGAACAAAGTATTTTTTAATTGTATGAAAAACAAAAGTCCAACGTAGTGGGTTGGGTTGTAATCCAGCCTACTGCACATGAGAATTCTCACATAGGCTATCACAGCTAAGATTTGGTTACCCAGGTATGATCATATAGATGGCTAAAGGATTTGCACAACTTTTTCACTTAGAAAAGGTAGATCAGCCCTGACAACAGTATTCCAAAAATTTAAGCAGAGGACCAAAAGCACAAGTTATTTGTCAATTGTTTGAGCTCGGCGCGAATTTGATGAATCCAGGTTAGAATTCAGGTAAAGCTACTTTCTACAACGTATTTTACAAAATTTTCCTACATATTATTTCGTCAGGGAACAATCAGGGATGGTTAGATTACGGTTTGTTTCAGGTATGGCTGGAGTACTTCATATTGAAACTCTCTTCTACTTTGGACACAAAATAAGGGAACGCAAGGTGGCAACAGCCTAAAGATCAATTAGCCATGCCACTGTCTATTCCCGCATTCCCACGACCCTTCTGAAAATATCATCTTCCTCCAAAGGGACAGATATAAGTTTATATTTCAAATATTTGGGGATACCTACGGGACCGGGCGCATTTTTTTGCGTCCATTTTTTATGACACCACCGTCGTCGCACTGGGAGACGTAAACATGACCAGCCTGTCCGGGGAAATAGGAGGGAGAACCGTGGGCACGTCAAACATATATACCTGAGCTCGATTTTACGACATCTTTTGGGGCGCAGCAGGAGTTGAGGGAGCACCGAGTCCTCAAAACGACTGGGGGGATATGATAAACAGATCGAGCCGAAAACTCAAGGCATACTGATGTGGGGCATGTTCCCTCCTAAACCCTCTGAACCGTCCTCCTACGATATTCATTTCCGCAGCTCCAAGCGATTCCATTAAGCGTTTATTTATTTAGGGGTCCAGGGATATGTGATGTCTCTTCCCATATTCTTAAAGCGACACGTTTAGCCCGAGACATTTTATGGTAAAAAATATTTGTCAAATTAATTTTAGAAACGTATAAAACATACTACATACTAAGCTTAAAATAACTTCCGCTCAGGTGGAAAAATTTTCACATGTACGCGAAAACATTGAGTTCATTTCCAAGGGAAAATTCATACGTTTCACGAAGCAATTTGACATTTATTGTGAAAATAAACAGATGCAGACCGAATAAGCAACATATAGCCTAAAGTGCATTCGTTTTCCTACACACTAAAGGGGATGTAGAAGTTAAATGGTGGCCAAGGTTAATTATTGTGTAATTATGGTAAAATTCATTCTGTGAACTTTTGCGGAGGGGCGAAGCGGCCAATTATTCCCTTTTTGAAGAAAAATAATAATAAACAACAGAAATATATACACTCAACAATACAATCATTCATTCAGCACTTTTTAATTGAGGGTAATACTTAGCATTGCATTTACGTAAATTGCTTAATTTGACTCCCCATTTTACGGCATACCATACTTGTAGTTTGATTTTGTGATAGGTACAAATCCGTCAAGATATGTAATCGCTGTAAAAATAATGACTTGGAACTGTAGCTATAAAACATTACTAACATAAGATATTATAATGAGCCATGACCATCTTGCAATAGAAAGCATAAGATTGTCGACGCAATACTTCCATTGATAGCGGTAGTCAACATCATCTTTTACTAGAAAGTATTTTATCAATACACACGTAGATACGATTCCCTAATTGGATTTTTATCATATATAGAATCTATTTAAGGTAAAATAAGTGGCAAAGTGATATCATATGATATGATAAAAATGCACAGTAATAATGATAAGAGAGGCTGAATATATTTTAGTTAGCTTCAAAAAATAGGAAGGTGTCATACTTATTGATTACACACTCAAATGTGATCCCAAAGGATTGTTGCATCACGGCGCTTCATCACTAAATCATTATAGGTTTTGGTAAGGGAAGTTATCGGCGAAAACCATCACGAAAGGGACTGAAGACAAAACGTTCATCACATATGCATGCACCATGAAATCGGCCTTTCACTGTGGGCCATGTTTAGGTTTGATCCGATTAAAGAACGGAACCGAATCGGAAAAAGATCCGGAACCTGTATTGTGAGTTTCAGCCCATGCAATCAAATTTCTCCTTAAATGAATTTAAACTTAACGTTCCTGTGATGAATGATAGATAAAATATAGGTAATGTATGATTAGCACAGCCGATATCAATTGAATGAGTTAATGCCATCAGAAATTTTGGCGAATACAATGAACTTAATTCTCCATTCGGCCCGTATTGGTGTTGTACAAACTGCCCGTATGGGTGTTGTAAAAGCTGTTTTACAAATGAAGCGGCGCGAGCTGGGTATTCCACAGTTCTACCAATAACTAATAAGGAAAAGCCAGAAAATTCATTCTTATTTTGGATTTCAAGATAATTATAAACTACTACTAAGGTTGAACACAAATAACGCACATTAAAATTAAATTATATTAATTGGGAATTTAAGAAAATTAGTTATACGTGCAGAAGTTAGCTAACAATAGAAAAAACACACTTCTACAGGTGACATGCATTGCTACTTAACTATGAGAGTATTTAATCAAGTATACATATTTAGTCAATGACCTGCTCGCATCAATACATGCTTTAATCACGTATATAGTCAAATCATACCCGACAGTTTTCCGGCCATTCAGGAATAATTTTAAATGATGCTTTCATCCCAATGGAGCATTGTTAGTGGTTGTATTAACCATCAACACGTGAAATATTCAACTGCAAAGGAGAAATTTGGCACAGTTGAAGGCATCAATTCCATCAATAACCATTTAAATAACTCGTGAAATGATTCACATGTAATACCATGGGAAAAAATTCTCCTGCATCCGGAATCGAACCACGGACATTTCGCTTTGTGTGTCAGTGTGCAGTGCAATAAATTGTCCTGTCCAGTGTGCTGTCCAATAAACTATATATTATTGAAAGAAAATACGTAATAATAATTTTTAAATATCAATTAAGAAAATATGAACACAAAAGTACATAATGAAAAATAATGCGTAGATAACATACATAAAAATATGAACAAGGAGCTTGAATAGCGTAATGGTCTGCGCAATGCCCGTAAAACCTAATTTCCATGGTTCATTTCCATTACAGGGTTATAATAGCCCAAAGAAATTGTTGCGAAGTTTGAAACTAGTTACTGATATACTTGTAGGCAATTCATTGTGCGATTGCCACGATCAAGATTAAGAGAAATATTGGTGAATAAATTCTCCGGGAATTATGATATAGCCTGATTTTTTTATGCACCACAGAAAAAATTCACCAAATCAGAAGAGGAGTCACCAAGCAAAAAAATAGAACAAGCAGTATAGGGAAAAGACCTATCAGTGACCAAGAAATGAAACACATTTCCCAGGATATGATATATGCCAATAAACTCATGAAACAAAAGAAGAGATATCCAGGGCAGGTGTAAAGAACAAAAGGTGAGTAACCTCGGGATAGGTCAAGAATGCTCAGATGCAAAGGAGAAAATCGACACAGTTAAAGGACGCGAAGGTCTCGCATTAACTAAGGGTCCAACTACGATATAATTGCACTTGAGGGATGTTTTTCAAATATAGGTCGACCTGGCCCGAAATTGCCTCAGACCCTTAATAATTATTAAATTAATTAATTCTAAATATAAAAGGAAAATATAAGGTACGACAAAACTTTCCTAAATCTGTAACACATCTAAATGCATAAAAAATGGTAAATTAACTTCCCACATTTAATTAGCTGGTGATGTCGTTAGATTTTTGGCTCATTGATATGTTCACCTTAACCGCTAAAGAGACCACGCCCTACTACAGAGCTACTACGTCCGATGAATAAAACAGAAAAAAATATGCCACAAAAGTGGTTTAACTCATTAAAACCAAGGACGGCATTGAAGGTAGATATTTGTTAGTATGCGTACGTGTAAGTATAAGCGCCATCGGGAAGGGTGAAGAGAAAACTGATGCAAGATTGGCATCAGCCTGCTCCAACATCACATGCGATAATGGGACACGGCTCCACGCCCCATCCTACTAACCGAGCGCTGAACTCGAACTACCCTGTTGAAAGCTATTCGGCGACCTGAAACTGCAAGTGAATCTCCAACATCCCCGAGATTCGAACTCAGATCCAAAGGATGTGTAGTCAACATTTAAAGCTACTGATCCACCCGATTTCACGTACTTTGTATTGTGTATATCTGAAAGTGTATTGTCCGCGGAAAATTGCGTTTGCCTCATATTTATGCAGAAATGGAAGTGAAAAATATCGAACGCATATCATATATCCGCAAACATCTGAGTATGTTCAAGCGCAGAATGAATAGAATATTATACAAGCGTCATTCAGCACTTGAAGACACTCTCAGATAAGGAAATGATAATCTACGATGCGCTGGAACTGTAGAGGATACCTGAGGCCATATTTAAGTAACTTGCTTGTTTGAGTTCAAGGGATAATAAAAGCCCAACCAAACCAAACACAAGTAAGGGGAAGCGTCTAGAGGACGCATGGGGAGCCAAGTAGGAGGTGGGCACTGAACGCCATGGAGAGTGCGACTTGTATCACTCGCTATGGACTTTGAGGAGTTAACACTAGGATAAGAGGGAAAACCTTTGCTGAGGAGAAGGAAAAGGAAAGAAGGCCCCTTAAGTAATGCGTGTAGGATGTTTGGAACAGGACTGAGGGGAGGATTCAATCTTTTACGGAGGAGATCAAAGTCATGGCCTGCCGAGAAAGTAAAGCTGCTCTGAAAGGACGATGGAGAAATAGGAAGGTCAGACTGATAGGGATGTATGAGAAAGTGAGAAATTGGATGGGAATGAATGGATTAAGATATTAAAGTTTATTGGAGGTACCACGAAGTACAAATCTAGTTTTCAACAATCTACCTGAACGATGTGGTGAAGTGGAGACATATATAATTAAAGAATAAATTAATTGCTGCAATTTCTCAACTTTAAAGCTTTGGTAACAAAATAAAACTTATGGAGCTTTAAGTAGCTTCAGAGATTAACACAAATGTGAAGGATAGCATCGATAAATTTAAATACAATGCTAGTTGCAAGAAAAAGTTTTAATAGATTGTAAAATATCTCATTAGATATGACACGTGGCAAAAATCATATCATATGAAGTAAATTGAAGAGAATAAAGATAAAAAATAAGAGCATGCAATAAAATGCAGAACTGTAGCTTTTTAGGGTACAAAATATAGCGTTTTCAACGCAAAAATGTAAAAGGAGGTCTGCGTGGTATGAATAAGGTCCGCTTACTGTATCGCCAAATATTGCATCTTATAAATAGCCCGAACCGGAATGAAAGAAATACCGCGAATATTTTCAGCACTGAATATTTTGCATACAATATTCAATCAAATACAGGGAGTTTACTCAGAAAACTTCCAGATTTGCCAAATGATAGTTTTTGCGTAGAACTAATATTTGGTGCAAATGTGTCGATACAAACCAGACAGACGGATACAGATTTTTTATTATTTTTTTAACATTGAGACTCATAGCCTTTTTCACTCACCATGTTTCCGTTACCAGCCATCTTTTGCTGTTTCTTTTCATGCGCGTCATTTGGTAATTCTACGGGTAGGCATTTGCTTATACGCATGAGTAACCCCCATTTTAACATTAATCTGAAAATAAACTGCATTTAAAGCCGTAAAATCTTGGTAGCAAATATCGTATTATTAACTTCATTCATCTGTGCATCTAAAATGGAAAGCGCTTGATAAGATAAAGATACATACCTAATAATTTTCACGACATTTCAAACGACGACTCGATTTTTTCACGATTAAATCATAATTTTTTGCAGTATGAATTAGAGTCACAAGGAACTTTGGAACCGCTACAAAGCGATCAAATTGTATTACCAGAAGTAAGTGAAATACATACAGAAAGTATGTTGCCGTTTTATAGCGACGATATGTCATCTTAACAGGACGCGGAACCGGTCCAACTTCGTTGCTAATGCTTCGCTAAAGCTTACCCAACTGTCTTGATATTGCCGGTGTTTATACAAAATCCCTTTGTCAGAATTCTACCGTTTCTCAATTATAAATGTATGAAAAAAATAACAAGGAATTTTTTAAATATCAGATTCAGAGACATTTACAATGACATATTTATGTTATACACCTCGATAATTTCAAGATAATTGCATGAATTTCCATCCGTAGCAAAAAAAAACTAATTGGGCGTTAGGTAAGAGCACACATTTTTAGTATTGAATGGTATAATTGACAATTATTAAACTTTAACTAGTAAATTTGTAATTTTGAGC
The DNA here is from genome assembly GCF_921293095.1 of Ischnura elegans. NCBI lineage: Eukaryota > Metazoa > Arthropoda > Insecta > Odonata > Coenagrionidae > Ischnura > Ischnura elegans. Next base: position 60,577,517 of record NC_060252.1, read on the forward strand.
AAATCGACTAGAATTATGGAAGAAAATACACAGCTAAATTACGCAGTCCCTTTAAGGTGACGAGATATACATATTATTTTGTTTAAATGTAGCTTAAACTACGATATTTACGCTTACTACAGGACGAAGATAAAATTGGTGCTCCGGTGCCGAGAAAAATGAAGGCAAGAAAATTACTAAATGCAATCCTAATAATAGAGGATTATAAAATATGTGATTGTGTATGAAACTACTGATGCAGACAAAGACAATACCAGATATATAAACGCAAAAAAACACCAAATTCTGGAGTGAATAAGCATAAAATAATTTTCAGGAAGAAGAAAGATATGGACATTTACACGAATGGAGGATAAGACTAAAGGGTGGATCAAAGGGCGGACAATCTTCGGTTCAAAGGTATTGCTGGACATTTAATCTCACGACTTCTGAAGTCATGTGGTGTCTCTTCCTCAAATCACCCAAATACTCAAACAATGATAGGGAACACATCTGGCAATTACCATGGTAGCAATTACCGAGTTTTCTAATTGGTCCGATTACACTTGTATCTTAACCCGGATTTTCTTACGCACAAGCGCACCCGAGTATTCAGGTTCCCGGGTATATATAAACTCCAATGCATGGTGTTGAAGTTATTTCGGGTTTCCCACCGGATAAGGTTCTCCATCTCTGCCGACGTTTCGATGGTCGTGTCGTCCATCGTCATCAGGGCTTATGACGATGACGATGACGATTAAGCCCTGATGACGATGGACGACACGACCATCGAAACGTCGGCAGAGATGGAGAACCTTATCCGGTGGGAAACCCGAAATAACTTCAACAACATCATACGCCGGGAAAACCTCAGATCTTTCTTCCAATGCATGGTATATTAATGGTTCAATCGTTGAGTTATTTGATTAGCTTCTTAGAGAATTTCGTAAAACCTATGCATTTTAGCAATGCAATGAATTTTATTATCCATAAATATACCAGTTTTATTTATCCTGAAGGAAAAAAATTGCATTTCATACTTTTAAAAGAAGATAAATGAAAATTTGTCATTTATATAGCTAGTATAGACGCTTGATTCCCTGATCAATCTTATTCTGAATTAACATTCCTGAATAAAGAAATATACATTAAATATTAAATCCACAGAATTAGGTTGTGCCTATTTATATCTCTTTATTGTGTTTTATAATCACGCGAATTTTAAAGTATAGGTCAGTAGGGGTTCTATTCAGACCCCGAAAATTGTGATGATGAGTAAAAAACTGCAATGGTTAATAATTATTTTTATTTATAAATAATACTGGCATTGACAGTTATGATATATTTACGTTAGAATGCACTTATAATAAAAACTAAAAGCGAGTCTAATATACGTGCCTACCAGACTGTGGTTGGGAAGGTCCTTCTTTTTAAAACAGGCACAAAATGGTCATTTTACGCATTCACTTCGCGTTTGAAGTGGCTTTTATATTTTAGTGCTAAATCGTGGTTATCTGGGATCTCAAGGTAATATTGCTTAAAACAATATTTTTAACTTTCTTTACGATTTGGGCACCTATACCGGTTAAAATAAAAATAGTGCAACCAAAAATAAGTTGAGGAATCTTTGGACGGGGAATAAATTTTAGTCATGTGGTTACCCCAACAAAGAAAAATTATTCATTCAATAAAATATCTATGCCAACATGGCCTATATCGTGGTGGTTTTCTCTCGAGATGGCTTACGTTTTGGATCGCCGCTCGCCCGAGAAGTAAGACGTATTGACTGAAATGCGGTGTTTTCCACCAACAGGAGGTAGCAGGCGTTCGTCTTTAGTGGCCTCCGCCCTCTTTCTCTCTCTCCTTCTGACCCTTTACCCCTCCAGCCCCTCCCACCCATCCAACTTCACCTAACCGAACTTGTACGAAACAGGTAGCCGAGGTGATTCTTAAGTAGAGGAAAACGATCGTAGAAAAGGAAAGAAGATAGAAAATATTTAAGTATATATTATTATTAGCAGACGACATTGCCTTAATACCTACAAGCAGATGTTATGAGGTGGCCCAGCGGAAATTACAAAACAATTTGTCTCCCTTGCAATTATGGTGTCACGATAATAAAATAATTATTAATAGAAATAATAATTATTCCTTCCAGTTTTTAAATGTTAAAGAAAAAAGGCAAGCCTTAGACCTCACACTACACACACACCTTTGTTTACACTCCAACCACGGTGGCCAACCGAAAAATGAGTGCAGTACGTACTTTTCGTGTAATAAAATAACCCAAGTTCAACATTTAAAACAATTAGGAATAGTAGTAGATGAAAAATTTAGTTTCAGTTACCATATTATCCATGTATGTAATTAACTAAGGTGTATTTTGTTCCAAGTAATGAGCCTAAAGTATTCTCTGCCAAACAATATTAAAAGATTAAGGTATGTAAGCCAAGCGGAGGCGGTAATACGATACGGCTTAACAATTTGAGGTTGCACAAATTCAACCTTGTTGAATAGAGTTATTGCCATTCAAACTAAAATTGTTTCGCTTTTGATGGCAAATGAAAAATATGTGAGAGATGTTTATAAAAATCAAAATGTACTACCATTAAAATAACTGTATAAAAATGTGATCATATGTGACAACTATTTTGTAAGCAAATATACAAATAACCGCCAGATGAATTCTGTATTGCAAATCCGACGAAAAAATAGGTTGTTCGTACCCAATTATTTTATCCTCCATGGTAGAAGGTCTTTGGCACATGCAGTTTCTCGGTTGTTGAACGAATTGCCTATATCAATGTTGGATATTAAAAGCATGCCTGTTCTAAAAAAATCTCTGAAAAATTGGTTGATAGGGTAATATTATAATATAATTATATCTGTCCGGAAAGTTATGCAGCAAAAATAAGAAATTAACAAAGGCACCTGCTGACAAGCCGTTTTGCCTTAGCAGGACCTAAATTGTATGATGTATGTTTGATGTATTGATGATTGATTTCTTTTTTTCTTATATATTTTTCTTTTTGTTTATTATATTTTTTATTATTGTATATTTTTGTATATTTTAATTATCACACTAAATTCATGTAATAACATTGTAATTTAATTATTAAAATAAATTATTATTATTAAAAAAATATTATAAATATTATTATTATCATTATCATCATAGCAATGCCAGTAGAACTTTCCCTCTCAATTCACCATTTGGCCTACTCCTTAACTATATTTATGAGCTTATCTTCTCCCCAACCCTTCGCTTATGAATCTATTCTCCAAAAAGGTGTTTAATACACCCTTCCCATTAGCACTCGACTCTTACCAATCCTATACCTCCCGTGCATTCGCATACTTATAGATATCTCCGCCTCTCGAGCGCTACACTTCGTCTTTCCCCATCTTCTCCGTCCTCATCCCGTCTTTTTCCTTTACGCCCACATCTGAAATAATATGTTTTCTTGATTCCTTTTTTCTCGGTATACAGGCCGTAAAGTGATTCGCTCAATTAACGCTTTTCAGCAATTTTGGTACGCGTTCCTCGTAAAAGCTCTAAAGAAAGTAGTCTAAAAGTTAACTCGTTGCTAATTAGAAATTAAACGCATACCCTGAACCTACACAAAACGGTGCTGCTAGCACATTAATTACCACCCTATGTACCTAGGCAAACGTTTTCTATGTACTGTAAACAGGATGCTTACTTGTTAAAAAACGTTACCAGGGTATTGATTATATCGTTTATAAGCTTTTGAAGTGCTTTTATGGAGTTTATGGAGTACCATGGAATGAGTAACTCAATGAACGCTATCATGGCTAATCTGGAATGTAGTTTAAAATTTAAGACAATTTTAAATATCACTAAGTAAGCTCTTCAATGAAGGGAGGAATTAAAATTTCATGATAAAGAGAGATGAATAAGGTCTTATAAAATGCTAAATCGCAGGGATTCAGAAAACTGTAGATGAAATATTTCTTACAGCATTATTTGTTTTCACGTTTCTGCTATATTTTTAGTACTCAAGTATACAAGCAATTCTTAATTAGAATGCTCTCATTGCCTATGATCCTAAAAGTATGCGTTTTTAGTTTTCCAGCCAATGAGATTACTCTTTAAAACTGAGACACTCCACGCCGTACACATTGAAGCTTCTGCCTCGGATAGCTCAAGCGAATGGATGACCTAAATTTCGCCTGGCTTCATTATCGGTCACCAATACTCTCTAATGCGTCTCCTCCCTCGTCAAGGAGTCAATTCCTCCTTTTTAATTAATTAGCAAGAAACGCCAGGCACTGAGCGCCAGTAATTACTACGGAATCAATGTATTAGATTACTCCCGGAGTTTGTCACCTTAGAAGTCCTTGATTCATCGACGCTCGTAAAATTATCGATGATGTCGGGCCGTGTCAATTAATCTCCCATAGATCAATGCAACGTTCAACCACTGCAGCGTCGAAGCATCGCAGCGCTAGCTATGACCATGGATTCCTGTTTTATAGGCATTAGCTCTGCAGGAACCAAGGTGGATTGGAGAATCCATAGAATAACTCAATGAACGCAGTATCATGGCTTATCTTGGATACAATTGAAAGTTTAAGACATTTTTAAATATCCCTAAGTAGGTTAAATGATTCAATAAAGGGGGGAATTTAAATTTCATGATAAAGGGACATGAATGAGATCTTGTAAATAAACAAGCAGACGGATAGGAATGAATGGTTACGGCAAATAATACCTTCTATGGGACGTTGTAAGCTCATAAATGCACAATTAGTGCAACGGTCATAAGTTGGACACGTCTAGCTCATTTGAGCTAGACGTGTCCATTCGTTGAGAAAGGAAACTTAGAGCAAATATAGGGAGTTTCTACAACCTTGACGAAGTTTAATATGGAATATATGTTTTTAGGATAAAATAAGCCAAGGTATGCGAATAGATGTGATATTACCAAGACAACTAGAAAACTAGTTGAACACAATTATTATTATTATTATTTTCATATGTTACAGAATTTATTGCTTTTAATTCATTAAAACAATATTAATTTCACTCCATAATTGTTGCTGATGTACAAAACCCATGTCCTTATGTCTAAATGTCCTTATTGTTACTAAATGTTGCTACATTTGTTATTATTATAAATTGTTTCTACCCATCAATGTAATTATAAGTGGTATTGTAAAAAGAATTATACCGGAAATATTGTTTATTTCGGGTTTATTGATGTAATTGTTGTTACAATTGTTTTTAATGATATTTATGGAAAATTTTGTTTTCGACTTCCTACAACTGTAGTCATTACTCTAATACTTGCTATTTTCGTGATTGTTACTGTAATTTATCTTATAATTGTTGCTATTCATGATATTTATTTATTATTATTATGAAAATTCCTTTAAAATGGACCTATACAATGTATTTAAGCATGTAAACAAATCTGGCTATTGTTTTGTAGTTATGTTAAAATCTGTTCTGAATGTATTCATAAAATGTATTATTTTAACAAATATCCTTGTAATAAACTTGTTTTATAATTAAAAATATTACTATTATTGTAATTTTTACTATTTCTTATTATTATCACATTCATAAGAATCATTCTGGGAAAATCCCCTTTGTTCAAGCACTACCCTCTTCAATTCAGAATAAGGCTAAGCCCATTTCATTCTATCTAAAAATCCTATTCTTTTCCTTCCCCTCCCTCGTTTACCCAACATTCTACTCTCTAACACTGTTTTCAGCATACCATTCCCGCTAAGCACCCGCTCCATCCATACGTTCTTTCTCCACCATATCTCATCTAAAAGCTGCCTCTCCTCACCCACCATGTCCAGCACTTCTTCACTTCTCTTCCTCTCAGTCCACTTCACCTTCTCCATTCTTCTCCACACCCACATCTCGAATGTCTCCAGTCTTCTCTCGTCCTCCCTTAGTCTCCACGTTTCCGCACCGCATGAGCACAGTAAGCTTTTAATATATTGAACTCTCCTGAACGCGAGAAAAATTTAGATTATCTGCCCCCAGTATCATATTTTCTTTTCCAGGCGGTAATTAGTTATTACTTTAGCGGTAAAACACGAAAAAAATGTGATAAGATTGAAATAAAACATTAAAAAAGTAAAAGCCGCACCGATCATAAACAGAAAAATATTATTTACATTTTTTCGCGTCATCCAATGTATCGAAAGCTTTTTGACAGAATGCGTGCCAATTCGTGATTTTACTTCAATAAAATAGAGAAGTCTACTTCATTACACCAATAAACTCGTGAAATCATCATCATCTGTCAAGCATCTGTTAGCTTAAAAAAATGTAAAAGAAAAAAAATACTTAAATGAGATCAAGGAAAAGAAAACGCATCAACCAATATATCTTTTTCAGAAAAAAGTAAAATATGATTTAAATTAAAAATGTCTCTTGTTTTGTAAAGCTCTGAATATGTGGATTGAATATCTCTCCAAAAGCATAATATCTGACATAGTTTTTGCATGACGGAAATGATTACCAAAACCCTTCTAGCATTGATCACCATATATATAGAGACAATAAAATGGAGCAGTAAACGTTTGTCATGTAATAAAGCCCCCCCCCCCCTATTTTGGATCTGAAAAGGCACGCAATGATAAAGTGGAAAGGAAAGCAAAATTAGGTGTTCAAGCCAAACAGGCCATTTGAGATCTTAAAGAAGGCATTTCGATATGAATTCGGAAATTTTGGGAAAGTCAAACGCACGGATAGGAAGCCTTGGAGTGGGTGGTAGTGTGAAATAAATGATGCGGAGGAGAAAGGGTCTTTGAGCATGCTGAAAAAGCTCGGTATTCGGTAATGGTGAGACAAAAGTTTGTTTCACCGAAATGACAGAGGGGAGGATAAGATGGGTGGAGAAATTTGAATGGAGAAGAGGAAGAAATCGTTGGAGGACCATGAAGTTTCTGATGGCCGTAAAGCATGAGGCGAAGTATACGAAAATGTTTGGGTTTCAAATTTCACAAAAGTTTGAGAACATCCTGCATTTATGCCATTAAAAAACTTTTTTCTCTCATAAAATCCCTAAAGCATTGTGTATCTATCTGATAAAATAAACGAAATGTTGCTTTATGCGTCTACAAAATATCGGCAATAGGCCATTACCAGTTTTAAAAAATAATTTTCCAAGTCCTTTGCCAGAGTTCAGCAATTGGTTGTCGACCGTCATTTTTGGTGGTGGAGAAGCTATTTATTAGTTTATCAAAAATTTCAAGCCTTTGATGATACACAATTACATTGGTGAAACGCGGATATCTCTAATATATTTACAATATGTGCATATAATTCATTTTAATCCAAATGCAAGACATGCACAGATAAATATGGTCAATATTCAAGACAGCCTATAAATAGGGCGTAAAAACAGCGGATTATAATAATATTCGTTGAAGAAATTGGAATAGAACACCCAAAATATTACAGCGAAAAAGAAGGATACACTTCGTGATCTTAGAACTTGAATTTCAATCCACTCATTCGTTGGAAATACAATCTCGACCAATGTTTTCATTCTCAAACTATGCGTCTCAGAAAATATTATATGAATTAGGTTTTCAAACTCAAGAGTTTCTTCATATTTCCTGCCATATTTCAACAAGTTTCCTACGATATAAAGAGTGAAGAAATTCTTGATGCTTTCTGAAAATCGGAATAAGATAAAGTTCTACTCTATAACTTGGTAATTATCTTAAGATGCAGCCTAAAATAATGCGGCTAGGGGGTGGGTTTTAAGACTCCAAGTGTACATACTTTCATTTGAATTGGAAATAATGAAGTATATTTTCTTTAATACACTCGTTACCACGATTCGAGTTTAGCTTCATGGGAACTTCTCCAAACCCGGATGGAATAAATTTCCACCTCCTAATAAAGAAAACCGTAAGTTTATTTCTACAAACTCAACCTGTTCATTTCCCCGGAAAATTCTACCCACACCCCTGCCTCCTCAAATGTTTGGCAACAATTACAACGGGGTGAAACGGGAGAGGGTAAAGTTGCTGAAGTTTCTCTCTCCTGTCGGACTAATTATCATTGTTTAAACTCGTACACAAAGAGAATAGAGGCTATTACTTTTTTGTGCCGGATCAGATGAAAAAGGATGGAATGATACGAGAAAGGGATGAAATAATGGTTGGATGATGAAAGGTTATAAAAGGATAGGGTGGCAATCCCTTTCATTACGAGTTTGAACTTTTCTCTCCTTCTCCCGCTTGAGAACTGAAGGAAATCAAATCCATCAAAGTTGGAACGGATCGCGAAAGTTAAGTAAAAACTAGTTTCCCTACGCTCCGCAGTAAAAGTCAAATACAACGGGTAGGTTTTCCGAAGGCGCTGTCTTCGGTAATCCTTCTTTCATACCGTTATTCTTTGAGCCGCTCGTATTTTTCGGGAAATAAAGTCCAAGTAAAAAAGTATCTCCTCTTCCACAATGTCCAGTATTTCGTCGTTCCTCTTCCTCTCCGAGCATTTGAACATTCTACATTCGTCTTCACATCCAGATCTCTAACGACCCAAGACTTTTCTTGTTGTCTTCCCTCATTTTCAATGCTTTCGCAACGTAGGGTGCTACTCTCCATAAGATACTCTTCACTATCTTTTTCTTAACACCTACCCACTCATAAACGCCAGTTGTGCTAACGAATTTCCTCCCCCGATGCCATCACTGAGGTTTCCGTTTCATCAAATGAGCTGCCCGAATATGTAGACAGTTTCGTCTACTTAAATTTGTTGCAACATAATTCATGCTTGATTTCACATATTTGACTTGCAATTCCTCATAAAAACGTTTGTATTTGGTATTTGTGCTTTATTTTTACACCGCTTCCTGCTAAATCATTTAGATAATCCTAAACAATCACATCATAATGAACACCCTAGTGGGAGTACATAGAAGAGAAACCCTACGTACACGCTAATTATTATTAATATACCTCGCTGACCCTGACCTAAACAATTTTCAGTTGAAGGGTAAAAATGTAGACAATTCCTAAGTCACATTATGTTTGAATTTCATTCCTCTCAAAGGAGTCCAAGATCTATTTTAGTGTAGGTACATGAAGCATGAAAAATGGTCTCGTTCGCCATTTTATAAAATTGCCGATTGTAAACATTAAGAAACAAATAAATTAACAAATTTAAAAGACCATTTTTCACTTTTCAATCAGTCGCCTTTTTGTCGAGATATTTAAGGCGAAAAATCTATTTTCTTGACCCTTTTGTAGATGTGCTAATGATGCCAATAACTTGAAGGTCACCGCGTTTCCTACTACCATCTACTCTTAGACCTTGTTCAAGGGCGTCAAGGGTATCATTTCTTTCGCACTCTTGTGATCGCTTCCTTCTCTAAATAAGCGGCTCTTTCAGAACGATGTATGACGCTGAACCATAATTACATCACTAACTAATGAAAACAAGGGCGAAAACTTTCGCATTTTATTGGACCATGATAAAATGCCTAAGTCAAGGTTTTTGTTTTCGTCGAAAAATATCTTTCTCTCTTATGAATAGAACTCTTGTGATCAAATTGTGTTATGGGGTCCCAGTGGATAACGCAATTCAATATATAATTTCTAAATTCATACTTTTTCTGGAGATTTGAGTGAAATGTGGTGCCATTTGTATTAAGCTATCGTATTTTGACTGGAATCGCGGTATTATTTCTCAATAAACTCAGAACTGTAGAATGGTGACCAAACCTCGTATTCTTTTTTCCATATAAATTTTCCATTAGGCACTTCAACTTCGAATTTTGAGACAGAAAAATGTACAACTTTTTTAGTATAAGGAATATTTCGAAGACCTGAATAGTTTTTTAATTTTCGGCATATTTTTACTCCACTATTTAAAATATATAAAAAGCAACTACGACAGCGAATTGGGGATGATACATTTTTTATTTCTTGCTTAGTTATCAGTCGATATGATTTATTTATAAAACGGTAGCTAACAGTTCTCCCGCTGAAATTATCCTTACTTCTAGCTTGAATTACCAAACCAAGTTAGTTAAACACTCCAGAAGTCCACAGAACCACTCCGCGAATAAATAGACGAACAATATGTTAACATTAAAGATCTACCGCAGTAAGATACTCCAACAAATTTCTATACCTAATTTGGGTTATTTTCAAAAACTCGACTCAATGCCTGCATCACGGTTAACAATTTCTTTAATTTTTTCCCCTCCATCATATCCCAGGCTGTTAGAACAGACGGTAGTTCATTCAGATTAGTTTCCATATAATATCACGTTCCGCAAATTCAAAATCAGCAATATGCTGCCTTCCATACGCTTTCCCATTAAAGTAGTTATTTATATGGTATCTAAGCTACTTGGGCCAGGAAAAATCAATTCTCGGTACGTGTTTATAATTTAAGATAAATATTGTTCCTCTTGGAACAAATACTCCTTTCAATCGCGTATTAAGCTAGTTTCTACAGGTCATCAAAATAGCTTCTTTTCACAGATTCTCCTTCATGATTTATTAATGATAGATGACTTCCTCTAACCCCAGTACAGAGGTGGACACATGGATGAACCTCAATTTTCAAGCGGTGTTATAAAAACTAAAAAAAAACTATCCACCGAAAAGCAAGTTTACTAGCGTACCTTCCTTTTCCTATTTCCTGCGAGTACCTACTGAAAAAGACATAATTACCTTTTTTTGCAATTACTTTCCATCTCATATATGTATGATCACAGAGAAGTAGAGAATTGAATTTCATGCAAATTGAAATAAATCTACCACTCTAAGAATCTCTAAAAAATCTAGAGAAATGGCGTTAATTGTTTAGTGAGATAGAAATAAGCGCTATTAATGGAACTGGGAAAGAGAGTACCACATGATGCAGTCATAAAATTAGTTTTGTACATCCTTTTTCCTCTCTCCTTTAGCCTTCCACATTCCTTGACTCTAAATGTAGAAGAGTTGTATCATAAAAGGCCTTCTGCAATTTTTTCCACATTTTTGCTTCCAAGTCCCGGCCATTCTTTTTAATTTTATCTTTTCTATGGATCGATAAGCCGGTACGTCTCGGATGAGGTCCCTGCGAATACATGTTTTCCTATTATCCTAGAGTACCTCTTGAAAGTCCGTCTAGAAAGAAAACTAGGAATCCCTTAGGCTGGTATACTTCCTTGACAAAACGAGTTTTATTCCACGAACTCTTTTCATTACCTAAGCACATTAAATAATTGCCTCTGAGTTTCTCCGATTATGCCACAATGTTTCCCATTCAAAAGTATACATTACTACGCATATTCAAAAGACGCCTGGTATTTCTGAATTATTCTTAAATTAAAATAATTGTCATTTCTTTATTAGTAAATAATTGGTCAATAGTTACCCAACTAAGAAATTATCACATCCATAGATTACTTATAATGAAGAGGTGGGCTTAATCAGCCAATTATTTTATTTGAAAAAATTACATAGGAAAATAATACCGTTAATTTTAGGGAAATTAATAAAAAAACTCTGAGGAAATATACGAGCGGTAAATTGTAGAAACGAGTACATTTTCTTAGGAATAATTTTTTGTAGGTACCACTATGAAGCACATATATGCATTTTCAAAAATATTCAGTCGCATTTTGAGATTCTGTATAACCACTCATTATTGTATATAGCCTTACATCCGTGTACCTTTATAAAGTTGTGTGATTATATCATTGCTTCCGCACTATCTCTTGTGAAAATTCCCCTGCAAAAAATATTTTTTTACGCTCTTCTTCGAGATAACGGACATACATTTTGGACGTAAGAATCAGTGGTGAATTCTATTCAAAAATCTTATACACTAACGAATGGAAATCCATTAGTAGGTAATCATCATTCATACATCTGCCAATGAGAATCATTCCAGCAGTACTACAGTGGCCAGATTTAAGGAAATTTTGCCGTTAGTTGGTAAAAAGGTGTATAAAAATAGAAATTGGCACAATTAATTTCTCTAAGGTCCGATTATATATAACATAAGTATGCGTAACAATTTGAGCAACGCTTGAAAAGCTACATAAGAACAAAATAAATCCATTACGTTGAAGCTAATATGATAAGACAGAAAAGTTGCATATAACATTTCATCGAAGTACTATACCCAATGGAAATAAAATTTGTCCTACATAAAATAAAACCAAAGTTTTTAAGAAGAGTGAAGACATTTTGATTGAAATCAATGGGCAGTGAATCTTAAATCCCTTCATGACTGGTCTTAGGCTGAGTGAAACTGAATTCCAAACTACCTAGGTGTTCCAACTACTCTCACTCTATTTAACAAATTAAAATGAATGACTGTATCTAAGGATTATTAAAAGCATTTTTCCATTCGAAAATTGTAATATTTGAAAATGTGAAGGAAATAAATGAAGTAGAAGCGTAGTAATGAACACGTATGCCAAGATGTAATAGGTAGTCCGGAGTAAAATAATTCTACCTCATTTGCCCGACGAAGGTATAAAATTCTCCAACTAAAATCACCACTAAAAAATACTAGTGATGAGGAAATTGGAGCGTAGGATAACAGCGTTTGTAAAAGGCAGATACAATGCATAGTCTTCTGGTTATGCTATGTGCCAAGGCTTCAAAAACTAATAAAATTGGAGATGAGTGGAAGGAAAGCAGATAACGGTCTTTATGCTTGTAATATAGAGACAAAATGGTCAACCCTACAGCTTAAACCCCGGCCATAAAAACTGTAATATGGTAAATGTGAGTAAACCTCCAATGATGCCATCACCTCATGAACGAAAGAAGGAAGAAATACATTCAGTGCTCTTATGACTGACTATTATCGGTTTCAAGATACGCCCTTAGGAAGGATAAGGCTTTTATAAGGCGACCCATTTTGCTAAAATTGCACGCCGTTAACTTTATGACGGATAATTTAAGACATGGAAAAAGACGATACCTCTCCGAATAGTATTTTATTCCAGGAATAGTGACACAAAAGACACATTCACCTACTAGGATAAGTAAAACTGCCACACGTTTGAAAAGCGAAAAAACGCCGTTCTATTCGATATCATTTTTAAGCTCAAAATTATGAAAACTGGATACATGCATGGAATCAGTCAATATAACAGCCAAAATAATAGTTAATATGATAAATATATGCTATCTCCGTTAAAGGTAAAGCATGCTTATTATTGGCTCTGAAATGCACTCTGAAAGTTTAAAAGATTCAACTGTGGTTACTTACCTCGATTTTATATCACTAATAATTTCCTTTTTAATGTGTAATGTTTTTGGGTAAGTCGTTGCAAAAGCTAATAGTATGTCGTTTTAAATAGACAAATAGTTTCCCAGAAGAAGTATCACTTTCCGGTGTCTAAACGATGAACTAATGGATAGATAAGGAATAGATAGTGAAAAGGAGTTACTTTCAAATAGATCTTTGTGTAAAACTATAAATTTCAAATACAAAACCTATCTTAAGAGTAGAAACAAAGTTAGAATTCATAAAACAAAATTTTGTGAAATGCGAGATTCCTTTTTTCTCTTACTTAAGATGCCGAAATCGGTACTCAATTAGAAACATTGTATAACTTGTAAACTGCCGCATTTATTACAGAAAGAAGAATATTTCGCATTAATTTTTTTAGAAGACCGAAAGACTGGGAATTAAAAATAGATCAAAACATGTATAAATTAAAAACAAGCTATTATCAAGTTTTTGAGAAAAAAGTTACACTGTAGCTGCCTTCATTTCAAATTCTAAATTTTCATTTTCTTGACCTTTAGCGACGAATGTGATTTTATTTAATTTTATATTTCCCCTCCATATTCTCCTCTTTCGCTGGCGGAAAGACGCCAGAGACTAACTATAAATGTGCCTATGTACACATAGTTCATTAATCTGAAGGAATTTTCCCTAATTTTATTCAAAAGGCTGAAAAGATTTATGCCGAAAATTTTATTCCTTCCAACGCGCGTTCCAGAATTCATGTTTTCCTCATTTATAAATAAAGGTTGTCCAAATTCCTTACGCTTTTTCTCAACAATGCCATGAGTTTTACTAATATTCGAGGTTCCAAACATCTGAACGACTACACTTTGTCACGCTCGTTTTGATCCTTTGAATAACCTGAAGCAAAACTCTCGAAAGTGCGAGTAGGACCAGGGAAGGATTTTTTTCCGTGCCCTGAATATATGGAATTTACTTACCTATTCTAAACTAACCTTCAAGCTGTATCACAGAATGAATGAAGGAGCACTCCCCACTCATTAATTATGAGCAATTCAGCATTGAAGTGCGGTAACAGATGTACATTATCCAAGCTCACTAATACTGGACAATTAGAATATTTATATGCCTCATTAAAACACTTTCTATCTCAAATGCAAAATGCTCTACTTCTATCCATTAGCAGTTAGTGTACCAACATGTATCAATTACCTGTCTATATCAATCCAACCTTGGCTGCCTTGCCTTTTCATTTATTTATGAGCATGTTCATGGAAAAATACTGCTACCTTATATAATGACGAGAGATCCTTTACTAAAGAGGGAATTTTAAGAGGTACTTTCACTGTAAAATTATTTTACTTTTTACTCAATTGAAGTAGGTATTTTATTAAATAAAAGTATTCATATCTCATCTAGAATATCTCTCCCCGCCCACCATGCCTAGTAGCGAATGGTACCATAGATATTCTATGAAATTTCTCCATGCATAAAAAGTGTTATCAATATGAGTGCATTGTAAAAAATTAATATAGCATAAAAATTAGCTAATTACTCTTCAAAATTTATCATTAAATGTGACATGAAGATGACTTGTCATTATGAGTTCCGGGTCGTAAATAAATATTTGAAGCTTGCGTGCACTTATCTTTTTCCATTTAAAGTAAACCAGACTGTATTTTAAATTAATGCATTGCTAATATTTCGCCATAAAGACTATGTAATTTTCAATCACAATTAACTTGAAAGTGTTCAATGCACATTAAGAGATATCTAGATGCATTTATTTTGATTAATAATAGTAATAATATAATGAATTATATTATTATTCAAAAGGTAAATAAATATATGAGAAAATACTATTATTCCACTACTATCAACCGTGACGAAAACCGTGGGTCTTTAATAAGCATTTTAAAATGCGTTTTGTACGATTTTTATCCTTTTCCATAAGAAGTAAACCAGATTATATTTTATATTCCTATATCGTTAAATTTTGGGCAATCATACGAGGATTCTCACATTATGAGATGATTATTTTAACTCTTCTCCGAAGTAGTAAAGCAGAAAGCCCAAGTAAAGGTGACGGGTGAAATTGAAAAAAGTGATTACAGGTAAAACGGCATGATATTTCGACTGGTAAAATTCTTCATAAAGATTCCTTCCTGTTAAAAAAAAAATTGTAATTAAGAGGAAAATATTTGTCAATTTCATAACTTTCCAATTATTCATCGAAATTCAAATATGCTAATGCAAATATTGATAATAAATGTAAATTGCTTTTCTCCCATTTTCGCGTCACGGATAATTTGAATACAGATCAAAATGCGCGCTAAATAACGACGTAAATCAATCTTTAATCAATTCTTTGGAACGGAATGAAGCCTTCATTTTGCAGCCCCCATGCTACGTTACATTTGCGAGTAGTATTAACATGGTGTGGTGAGCGACTCACGCGGTAACAACAGAAAGCATTTTGTAGGCGACAGAGAGAAGTTCGTTCACAGGGGCTTCGGGAGGGTATTTCATCCGCACTGGTCACGCTAGTGATTCACCGTCGACCGTACGGCGAGAGGTTAGATGGCACGACGAATGTGTTATAGTAGCGCCGGGGTATCCTTTGTGCTCCCGGGACATTTTGTAACACGGGGGAGGGGGGCGTAAATATGTCCCGATGCAGCCACAGGTGCGTCGGATGAGAAATGAAACGAGCCACCCGTGGCAAATGCGTGAGCAACAGGCATCTAGGATTGGGCGAGTAATTTGTCGAAATTCTATGATAGGGTAACCCTAATGCATACAGAGGATGAAGATAGCTCCGAAGATGACTTTAAATAACTCAGAATACATAGATAGCAAATAATATAAAATTGGAGGAAAAATACGGAAAAATCGGAGGTGGATACGGATAAAAACTATCTCTCTCTCTTCCTTGGCACTACAGCCCGGTATGGGCTTTGGCCTCCCTCAAGACGCCTGCCCATTCTTTCCTGTTCTGCACTTTCTCCCACCATCTGACAATCCTCATAGCCTTTATGTCTTCTTCCACATCCAGCATCCATCTTTTCCTCGGTCTTCCTCTTTTTCTCTTTCCATCCATATTTCCATGTAGAATCTTCTTAGGCATCCTTTCTTCACTCATTCTTTTTACATTACCTAGCAAAGCTAGCCGTTGGTTCTTCACAAACCTCACTATGTCTTCGCCTCGGATAATATTTTCTATTTCCTTGTTTGTTCTTATCCTCCAAGTTACCCCATCTGTCACGGGACCATATATCCTTCGCAAAACCTTCCGTTCAAATATCCGCAGAGCTTGCTTGTTTCCAGCGGAGATGCTCCACGTTTCTGCTCCATATATCACGACCGGTCTGATAAGTGTCTTATAGATCTTGAATTTCATCTCCTTAGGTATGAATGAGTTGAGAATGAGTTGACTTCAGGAGCTTAATATTTGCAAAGTAAGCCCTATTTCCAGCCATTATCCTCTTGTTGATCTCTTCTGTCATTGAGTTCTTACAGTTTAAATTAGTACCGAGGTAGCTGAAATATTTTACATTTTCAAAGTTGTACTGCCCAAATGTAATAATTAAAAATAAATGGATAAAATTATAGTTCTAGCAAACAGTTGGTATTTCACTGCACAAAATGAGTGGTATATTATCCATATTTTGTACCATTTTCATCATACAAATAGTATCATTAGACTAGGTAATTAGCAATGGTAATTCAGGAATCTGGATGGCGTGGTGCGATGCGCGGTTCAGGGGAATTCCTTTACATGGCAATATTTTTTAATTTCACCGCCGTTTACGCGGCAATTTTTCGCATATTATATATTACACATGCCATAGTCTGCTAGAAAAATATTTCAGATTGCAGCGGAATATCTTCACTAGTCATCGGTGGGTACAGGTAAGTTAAAACGGTGAACGAACCTAAGCCACCTTTGAACTTCGCATTTGTCTAGCACTGCCATCCTTAAGAGTCCAAAATAAATGTTGCAATAAATACTTGTAATTTAGGAATATATGCTGCGCATTTCTTGTACGAGAAACCGAAGAAATATGAAGGACGAGGTGGCCGAGTGGTTAAGGCGTTGGACTGCTAATCCAATGTGCTCTGCACGCGTGGGTTCGAATCCCATCCTCGTCGGTTTTTTTGCCGGCCTCGGTGGCGGCGGGGTAACGTTCTCGCCTGTCAAACAAGAGGTCGCGGGTTCGAGTCCCGCCTGGGTAGGTTTCCCCGGTCCTGGGCATGGTCGTTTGTGTACGTTTACTTGTTACATTTGTTGAACACCCCGGTGTAAAATGGCCAATAAGAGCTGTATCCGGTGGATTGAGAATAAAATAAAAAAAAAAAAAAAAAAATGTTTTTGGTTTTACATTCTTTCAAGGTTTTCTATTACACCATTAATTCATTGTATTGTGATACACGTTGAAACAGCCAATTAAATGATATTGGTGAACGAGCATATCGATGAAACAGAATTACATAATTTTTATTCATTTACTTTTTATTACACCGTCTAAAACAGCGCTATTTGCCCTTTATATAAAGATTTGGCAACGATTAACGTGCAAGAACACCCAGGTCCTTGAGTCTTATGTAGAACCTGAACTAGGGACTCGAACTCGCAACCCTCAGTTTAAAACGCGATGCCTCTACACCGCCACTTCAGCGGCCAACAAATGTAAGAGCTGCTAATGGAAACAATATATAATAGTGTTTCAGTTTTCTTGGGCGGATTGTACAAACTAATTATTGAGCGGTTTTAAACCGGGTTAACATCTCTACGATTAGTTGAATAAGAAGTAAAAAAATGGAAAACTATGGAAAGTTTAAACCGGAGTAAGACCCGTGAAGAAATTATCTAACGAAACAGAATGTTTTAATTATTTTTCATCGGAATTGCCTGGTTTCGGCGCTCACGCTTGGGCGCCGAACCTCTTACCTTCTCTCGCCAGCGGCGCACAAAACCGTGCGCCCCGTATTCGCATTCCTACACCTCTCTCCGTTCGTGCCTTAATTGCCAGCCTATCAGGGAAGGTGCAAATGACCTCTCATCCTCGCATCGCCCGCGAATAACAAACCAGGCACCGTGCGCGACCTGGAGAGGAGAGAGTTTATGGGAGGTGCGAGGGAATCTGGTGGAAAAGAGAACTCGAGAGAGAGGAAGTTAATTGGAAAGGGCACGGTTGGCAAGGATTTGCTTCAGCAAACAACTAGAAAGAGCCAAGTTGGACGCGTGAACGACCGAAAAAACTGGCCCATTTAGAAGGTACACGGAGTGCCGAAAACACATCAATTCCATATCTATATCAATTAATGTAAACCATCATTAAAATCATAAATAAAATAAAAATTTTTCTCCCTCAAAGTTTCTGCAAAATGTACGAAATATTATGCTATCAGTTTCTTATAGAAAATATCCAATTAAGTGAAATTAAAAAAAATAAAACATTCCAGATGCTTGTCTTGGAAAAGCTATGCTTCACATGCGCAATTTTACTGTTTAATTTTACTAAGTGTTGCAGGTGCTGTAACTAAAAAATTAAGGTCGTAGAAAATTTATCATACCATGATAAACGAATAAAAAATATGCAGGTTAGAAAAACTGAATACCATCCCAGGCAGAGGGAATATAAAAAGTTTTTTTCGAACTATCCACCTGTCGGTAGTTACAATAGCGTCAAAGTAGCCACATTCTGGTCAACTTTCCATGGACATAGCGCTATGCGCCGCACAGTGTCGCCGAAGTAGCCATCGATTAGGAGAAGAGGAAAATACAAAATGTTTTATGTTTCTTTGATTAAAAAGATTGTAACCCCATATCTCACCTAAAATAGTTTAGCATTCATATGTAGACAAAGCAATAAATAAGAAATAAGTAGCTTATGGATTAGATAAGAGTGCCAGGGATAATATCCATTAAATATCTACAAATATTCAGGGGGGAAGAAGTCACAGTTGGGCGGGAATCCTTTCAGAAGGCAAACAGAAAGAGCCCAAATCAGGAAAATGAATAAATGAAAAAACTACTGGCTCATTCAGATGGAATAAGGAGGACCGAGAAATCATTAAAACAACGCAGAGCATTTTAATTTCTATTTTCTCTAGGGAAAAATACAAAACTATAGAACTGGTCCGTCCCTCAACAGCATCGTACAGCATACTAATGAAATCGTAAACGATATTTCGGCAAAAACTGACTAATTTTGAAATTGTAAAACAATAGCTCATAGATTATCTATCTTGCACTGGATATTAATTAGAAGTAGTCGTTGTCAAATATACTTCATGCATGGAAAGATTGAAACTTTTATTTTACGTTTGAAATATATTTTTAAATACTATCAAGACGTTGAAGAAATGCTAAAATGGAGAGAAAGAAAAACTTTCCCTCTTTTGATCTCTCTAGTACACATAGTGGGATTTAAATATTGTATTTATCTTCACAGAGAAATCTAGTTTTAACTCCAATCGCAAATATACTTTTAAAAATCTTGCAATATCCTAGTACTCCTCGTAGCTCATAAACTGCGTGGCATCTGCCGTAGCATGATTATGTGAATACCATGGTGACGGTATAAACCTACATCACTGCCAACACCATCCCAATTCGATGTATATATACCAGCTAGCCCTACCGCGCGGTATCGCAAACGATGCATCACAATGAATGATGGCCATTTATCGGGACAAGACGTTAAGAAGCGCATGATAAAGGCTGGAAAGGCGGTAACTAAGCGATCCCAGGGTGAGGTAGCATGGATGGCTGCGAATAACAAACGGTGGCGCCCTCTTTGAGTTACGGCGGAAAGTGAGAGCGGAGGCGGGGAAAGGAAGCGAATCTGGGCGAGGGGTGGCGCTCTAAGGCGCCGGGCGGAGGCGCCAGGCGGTCAGGAAGTGGGCGTGGCAAGAGGTACACCGCCCGCCGTTGTGGACTGGCGTTTGTGGGCTGCTTTTGAGGGGAAAAGGACTAAATGAGAAGGAAAAGAGAAAAAAGGGAATAAGATGCAGAGATTTAAGGTAAGAAGAATAGATGATAGCGACTCAATTTAAATGGCGTGTACTGAGGAAAACTAACTCATGTTCATTGCAAATTACTAAAGTGTATTAAAAATGGTATTATTGAGTTTTTAGGGGTAGACCACAAAAGTATGCTATTATTTAG
The DNA here is from genome assembly GCF_921293095.1 of Ischnura elegans. NCBI lineage: Eukaryota > Metazoa > Arthropoda > Insecta > Odonata > Coenagrionidae > Ischnura > Ischnura elegans. Next base: position 60,597,880 of record NC_060252.1, read on the forward strand.
AGTATTGCCACATTGTTAGTTCAAAACAAATCTTTAAGAGACCTTTTACAGAACAATTTGAAGTACGCACCCATTTCAATATTCAATGGGGACTTTTGGGAAGCATATTATCTACCAAATATCAAAGTTGGTATAGCAACTTAAGTGCGTGCATAACTTCTAACCGAAAAATAAGTGAAGCTAAAGGCTACCCCATGATGGAGGTAAACGTTTCAACACTAGGATATATTCAATACACTCCCAATAAATAGTGGGGCTGTGTAAAAAACGATGCATCGTGAGCCAATATACCTTACGAACTTCTAAAACTACAAAGGAAAAAAAATAAATTCATTCAAACGGTAGAAATTGAAGATCATTTGATACTAAACGTGCAATATTTAATCGGTTTATTTTCACAGTTTAAAGGACTTAATATTAATAATTTATATGTAGGCTGCTGTTTGTGAGTCGCGTTTGATGGGAAAAGAACTAAATGGGAAGGGAAAGAGAAAAAAGGAATGAGTCTCAGAGATGTAAAGAAAAGATTAATAAATGATAGTGACTCATTCCGAGGAATTCAAATTCACATTTATCGCACATTATCGATTGTGCGGATAAAAAAATACTCCATTCCTCTGAGAAGTTTTTATTTAAAAAAACTCTTTAGGAGACTTATGACGGAAAACTTGGAAGTACTCACTAGTTTTGATGAACAAACTAATTTTAATACACAAAGGTGACTTTTGAATCATATTATCTACCGGATATGAAATTATAATATTAAATGTTATATTTGGCAGATATTAATATTAATTTATATATTTAATATATTTTACATTTTAATTTTAACATTAATATTAAAATTAAAATATAAAATTATTTATATAGCAAATGAGGTGCGTGCAATATGCACTTCCATTCAAAGAATTATTAAAACCGATGGCTACTCCTAGTTGTAGTTAAATATCTCAAAAAACTAATGCCATTTTTGAAAGATACTAAATAATATAGAGAATGAATTCGAAATTAAAGAAAAATGACACATCGTTAGCAGAATGCAAATGGGAGAGTTGGGCGATTGTTGGAGGTTAGATTTACAATAGTAAGTTGGTGTAATTTCACAGCTTTAAGTATATAATTTTGACCATTTACCTTATGGACTGATGTTAGCGGGCTGCATTTGAGGGGAAGTTACTATAATAAGTCGATGGAATTTTACAGTTTAAAGCTCATAATTTTCATCATCACTTTAATTTGAATATATTTTATAAGAGGTGTTCGGGTGTCAAATATTTTGTAAATAATTGAAATTTTGCCATTTTTGCGCAGTAAAAATTAGTTCCTTATCCCCTTTTAGATGGACATAAAGCGATAATTAAAAATAATTCCTCACCTTTCACATTACTTACAACATTCTGCTAGACTCGGCATAAACACAATGTTTAAAAAGCGTAACATTGAAACATATTTATTTAAAATTCCAGAAGACAAAACACCCACAAGAATTGAAACAGCCATTCCACTCTTTTAACACGCGTACCGGTACTCGATTAAATTGCCATAAGAAATGATATCTGATGGACAAGATTAGATTATAGCCAGTACAACTGGGAGTGCACGAGTTGGTATAATATGTTTTGTGGATCCCTTTTGGAGTGGCAAAAGTGGGCGGAGAGGCAAGGCAAGTACGGAAGGAAGAGTGGTGGAGGGATGAGTTGGGAAGGTTTCCGATGACGTCGCTGCTGAGCGGCCTTATCACGGGGTCGCCTTTATCGCCTGTATCACTTCCTCCGAATGCTCTAATAATCCCGCCGACCCTATCTTTGGTGCCTTCAGCCACGCAGTGTTGAATTATTCCCTTCAAAAGTAATTATATTCCTTTGGTATGGACTGAGTCTGGTTGATGAAGTGGTACTCCAATGGGTGCGGTATTTGGCCACCTACCAGAGGAACCCCTGGTTCAAATCTCGCATAAAGCCTTCGGGAACCACCATATATTATTTATGGATTTTGCAAATAACCCGTGTAAAGACTTAACAATGGTCAACGTTTCCTCGTTTGCGCCGGAGACGAGTATATATGTGAGTACGAATGTTAATTTTTCATCGTTAGATGGAAAATAAAATAATTTAAAGCAATGCTCTACGCGGTTAATGGAGAAGGCGAGGTTCTAAGAGCATGAATCAGAGCCATAAACGAATTTTTTGCCGCGAGACACTAAGGATGTACTACATGCAGAAACTACGGTAAACAGTTCTCCTCCACCTTCAGGCGATTGATGACAGTCTCATGAAGTTGGGTCGTTTCTTTGCTGGCAACCCAACCGAGTTAAGCACACCATTCCAAATTTCTGCCATGACAATCTGGAGTAAAGTATGTAAATTACCTCTTCCAGGTTTTTTCAGGCGAGGAGAATTTTTAAAAAACCCAAGAAGCTGACCTAAATAAGCAGTGAGATGGAATTTTTCCCATTTCTTACTTACATTCACAAGCACCGTAGAGGAAACGGCTAAACTCTATTTTAAGTGGAAATAAGGCTTTTTAACGCTGCATCCGTGTACACGCAACAGCATTCTATCAAATGAGATGGAACAACCTTCTTTTGTCATTATTTTTCTCTGTGATAATTTCAGAAAGGTCAGATTAGTGGGGAAATATACATAATTCTCCCATGAATGTAAACTAAGGCACCAATATATAGAATACCGTATTTTTTTTGAATGACTTAACCGGGTAATTATATATAGAATACCGTATTTTTTTGAATGACTTAACCGGGTAATTAAGGAAGGGAAAATATGACTGAAACTGAAGCAGAAGTGCAGCTGTCTTAGAGTGGGAGTCAGGGATCGAACTTTTAAGAATCTTATTTAGAGCTAATTGGAGTGGGTTTACTGGAGTACTTCTTCCTATCGTGGATTTCAGTGGCTACCTAGTGGCTCTCCAAAAGCCTTCTTTTTTAATGCCCAAATTTTATTACTTTGATGGCAAGTGTAATTATATTTTTTATAGAATATCATCAAATAAAATTAAACTAGGAGCAAGGAAGTTTATTGAAAAAAGCAGATACACTTGCTAAGAAGATGAATGAGCACTCAAATGATAGAGACATATACCTTGGAATATTAAATGGGTATGAACTAGCTGTATCAAGTACAGTCAACAGCTTCGGCCACAGAAGTGACAATTCCTTTTTATATCCTTAAAACTCTAATAATTCAATGAATTTTTTTTAATTTACCAACAAGCCAGTCAATTATTTCGCCTAACATTATGTCATCCAGAAGAGATGATTAGGAGATAAGAAGAAATAATCTTCTCGAGAAATAATGAAAAGGTACGGAAAAGATTACAATGGATATACTTAAATTAAAATAAAATTGCAAATTCATCGACTTGGAATTAACTTGTTACCTAACTCTATACATATTTTATTGATTATGCAATTTTAAAAATGAGACCAAAGTACGAGAAAGCGAAAAGAAAATATTAAATCGAAACGGAATCATTTTTCCCCGGGAGTTAGTCCAGCTTTTGCGACTAAGGACTTATAAAATTGCAGATACCGTCGGTGCATGACTTCACGTCTACTGCCATAGGAAGGAGAAAAATCGTAAAAAGTGTTAGAGCAATATGAGCAAAGTTCGTGGCTTTGGACAAGGAAGCCAGACATTTTATTTCTTCCTCCTTCAGCCCGAAGCAAGGGACTATGGCATTGCGGCATTAAGTTCATCATTATGCAAAGTAGGTAGCACGAAATAGAATTTTAAGTACGTCCAAATGGAATATTCAGCGAGCTGTGCAAGTCACAATCATTTATTAATTGCCTCAGACGCTTGTCCCATGTTCCTTTTCCCCTTCGCTCATTATATATGCCCATTCCTAAGCCCACTTAATATGCTGTAGTCTCTATGATATTCAGGATTTTTTTTCAACAAGACATACTCATAAATGTAAGAAAGATTGAAATGAGAGTAACTTCACTCAGCCCATTCTTCGGAAACTCGAGTATTTCCCAAAAAATCAAATTCTCTCATCTGTTCGCAGTACCTGCTTTTAAGAAAATCGTGACTTGTTTTCATGGATGTTTTCGTCTTTGCAAATGCGAGCTCCATGAACCTAGTCGGGACTCCATAAAATAGAACAAATTAAGTTGAGTAAATAATTTGCGAAAAGTGATTACCGGGTGTTTCAAAACGAATAGCGAGGTTTTAACGCATTCTTAAATTTAATGCAATAAAACTTGCAACTCTAAATCGTGCGTCAAATGAAAGAGTAACTCAATGAATTTTGCATAAATGCCTACATGTGTACAATATTAGTATTAACCGACACTCAGTACGTGTCAAGAGTATATGAGAATTTTTACTAAACGTTGATTGTTGTCCACGAGTGTTGTTGCAACAACGGCTTCAATCCTTTTTCATAATTCGGAAAGGCCACCTGCTAGTGGATGCACGGGTTTTATTATCACCAGGAGGATCACAACAGAACTTAGTTGAAACACATATTGCTCAGTACCTACAGATTCCGTCTCTGTTAACTATAAAACACAAAACTCTTTCTGTTAACTTGAGGCCATCTTTGATGCTATCTCTTTCTACGCGATGGCGGTGGAAACATTGGGTGCATTGCACTTCATAATTTTTTTTTTCTCTATGGGCATATTTTACAGCAAACAGAACAGTTGAGTTGGCATTGCGTTTAATGCATCTTTTATAACTATAAGTTAAGTGTAAAAACCCCGGTATTCATTTTGAAAACCCGGTTTATACGAAAACAGGGAATACAAATGCCAAATTTGGGGAACATTTTTAGGGAAATATTTACGAAACCAGTTTTTCCTGTAACCTTGGACATTCATGAACGTGGAGAGGAATTCAGGTTTGACGGGTCAGTTAGAGTAAAGCATCTTTCACGCAACTCGAGATATCTTGAACAAATAACGTGGAATAAGTAGTCTGGAACGTTAAAATGAGATTCAAGACAAATAGTGATGGTCTTTCAAGAGTATTTATTCAACATTTCCTTAATCGAGTTGAACGACCTTTCATACTGTTTTATAAAGCTTGAATTGACTTTAATAACCTTGTGTAGGCTTTCGCGGTAAGGCGAAGATTCAGCGGAGAGGTTTACGGGATTTACACCGTGTCCACCACTGCAGACGACTGTTTAGCCGGTATTGTAGTCGGGTTCTTACAGCTGGACTTATGACAGTGGGAACGAGACTCCTAGGGCGGGCTCTTGCTGATACACTCCCGGGGCAGGGTCTGTAAGCGCGAGTTTTTCACCTCTGCACCCAGAAGGGGGAGGAAGGAGAAAGGAAGGAGGCGCCGCCGCGATAGGAGCCCGACGACATATCCTGGGACGGGATTGGTAGTGAAGGGAATGGATGAGGAATCCCGACCGTCACAAAGGTGGGCGGGTCCTACCATCTGCAAAACCAGGCATCAGACATTGCTATTCTAACAACTTTGGAGGATTATCCTACGAGGAAGAATAATCCAACGATCAAATCGTTAGATTGGACTTGTATGACAGTGACCTGACGAAGCCAGATGCAATGACGGTGAAACAGTCGTCTACACAGATAACACACGGGGTGTAAATCCAGTAAACATCTCCGCCGAGTAGAATAACGCTATTCAACGTGATCGGAGTAACGTAAAGCATGACCGAGAAAATTATAACCATAACTTTATTTATTTATAGGCAAAAAATTTGTAGCGATATCTTGCAGTGCCGAACTTATTTTCTGCTTCATGTGGTAGGTGTAGTTTTGGGGAGCTCACTTCGTATAAACACCTTAGTTCCTCGTAAAATTTAATGAAAGCTTCAAAATCGTTCCTCACCCGAACGGCTATGTTGTCAATACTGATCCATTCTCCAAGGTAGTCCTGGGAAGGCTAGAAAACCACCACTGATTAATTGAAACTCTTCAACACAATTCGGTATTCAACATAAATTAGAACCGTTCAAAAAAGACAAATTTTATAGAAACAAAGGCATTCAAGAGCATTCAAGACAAAATTTCCGCAGTCGTGATGATTGACATGAAGTCTTTTTCATTCAAGAAAGCTTGTTCAACGAGTCTTAAACGGGATTTAACGTGAATTTGGCAGTGAGAGACCGCCTTACAAATGCGATCTCTCACAGAATAGCCTTCGGTGGGGGGGGGGGGGGGGGTTCACGGCTTTTCATTCCCTGTTAATGACTGCCTACGGCATAAAAATAACTGATATCCTGACGTCGAAAACTTTCCCTCAATAAATTAATTACTGGATTACCTTATTAAACACTATAGTTTTCATTATTTAAATATATTCAACCTCAGATGCGGTGATAATATTAACCATTTCGTTCAAGTGAAGGCAATTTTATTTTAGAACCAAGTTTAAAATATGAACGTGGATAATTATAACTATACGTGCATAAAAGTGATATAGAAGGAGGATTATGAACTTTTGTCGCAAATGGAAAACATTGAGAAGAAACCTGTTGGTTCAAATTTGCAATTTTTTGCGATAACTACCGTCTGCATTCATACGTATCTCAAGTAGTAGATAATATGTATTTTTTTATCGGTATTAGAAGCTTAAGGAGTTAATTTGAACCATTTATAACGCTACCCTTATAGATGAACTATTTGATTTGGTTAATAATATCAAGTGGATCATCGATTTTCCTTTCTTTCATAACGGTAGTATTTCAATGAACAACATCTGTGACGAGCTAATAAGCATTAATCAGTTGGAGGAAAATTTCACTTGAAATATCATGAGCTTTCGCATTTGTGTAGCATACATGAATCTAACTGAGATTGGATAGAGAAAAAAAAATAGAGAAAATACTTGTGTTAGTATATTAGAGAATTCTAGAGTCCCTTCATTGGAAAAATGAGGAATAAAGTTTGAGCGTCAAGGGATGTTGTTTTAATTGAAGTACAACTACGGTTTGGACTTTGCGAGAACTATGTTAATTGATGTGATTGATAGCAATTGATGTGATAAAATAGGTACCAGGCGAGGACCTTTTCCCGGTCGGATAAGACCCCATGGTGAATGCAACCTTGACAAAACAGGAGAAGTTCTAAGGCAGAAACACAAGTTTCACGCGCCTCAATGTTGTCTGGACATGTAGAGTAAGCCAGTGAACTTCGGATTGATCCCTTTCTCCAGCGATTGAGCAGACCTCACGGTTTTGAAGTCCGTGATTAGTTAAGCTTCGAACGGCGCTGCGTCCGGAAATTATTTCACTAGCATGAGCAGGATGAATGGAAACGGCAGATTCCGGCAGTTCAGTCGGAAATTCGAAATGTTAGGCAACAACCACGTTCAATTTGTCGGTAGTTGAAATAGGCCGAAGTGAATAAATGTAGCATGAATGAGGAATGGAGACTAGTTTTATTAATTTTAATTAAAGTATTCCACCGGTTACGTTAGATTTATTTGGAGGGGAACATTACAAGTTGTCCACCTGTCTTCTGACTCAAGTACACCTACCGTCTTCAATTTACATTATGTCTGATTCCTACTCATTCTATCTAAAAATCCACTTAACTTCCTTCCCCTGCCTCACTTGAAATTCTTCCCTATAAATGTACATATTATTACGCGTAATATTAATATAAAAATTATTGACAGACACATAAATCTCCCAACATTATTCTTTACTGCTAACGTGAGTACTTAGTTATTTTGTTATCATTTTAAGATGAATTTTGTTAAAATGAAAAATATACATTCAAATTTCAATGAATTAGACTGGAATTAAGTGCCTTTTTAAAATTTTTGATGTTATATTCTCCGTCACAACTGGGCAACATCCTCACGCACAACTATTTTATTAAAAATAATAAAAAAATCCTCCAATTGACCCTTGTGCCATGTCCTATACTCTCCTCCCTCTCTTTCCTAGATTACTTCCTTTAAACACCGTTTCTAGCAACCTCTCTCACGTTAGCACTAGCTCATCCAAACCCTCTGTTTCTTTTGCCTCATCCACCATGACCAGAAATCCCTCATTTGTCTTCCCCTCCGGCCATATTACCTCTTTCATTATCATCCGTACTTACTCGAACGTCTCCTAGGTTTTCCCATCCTTCTTCCCCAAAGTCCAATTTTCCATTTTGCAGAGAGCCAAGCTACATATTGTAGCATCCAGCAGCCATTGCTACGCGTGAGTCGGCACGTAGGCATGCTAGTCCAAAGTGCAAGTCTACGAGATGACCCGCTCGTGATCGGCGGATGTCGGTCCAGGGGTAGATAAGAGGGTTTTTTGGTCCTTCCCTTGGGGGAAATTAAAAGGATATGCCTAGCTTGGCTCGTGACTGAGTTGTGGCGTGGCGACTGGCTGAGCTGGATCGGCCACGAGGCTGGGGACATATTTGCTTATTCGTAAAGGGAATAAAGTCACTTCTTTATTTTTTTTCAGAGTGACTCCTTTCATTTCCGGCACCAGATCCTTCCATTCGAGAGACTTTCTTATTGTCGCTAATATCTCGTTCGAAGACGAGCGGGATACGACAATATTTGACTCCCCATCAAATTTTATTTATTCTGCTATTCAGAAATATAGCACGCCGTTATACAAAATAGCGAGAAATGTGAGGAATCGGTGATTTTACTGCTGTAGGATAGGCATTCCAACCTTCATTACCATTACTAGGCGTGAGCCGGTAAAGAATTCCGATGTAAATACTGGCCGATATTAGAATATCGGCATAAAGGTATCGGAGCATAAAAATCCGGTAGTTTCTAATGATTCAGGTTGGCTCACGTTCACACCTTTTATTTACTTCTCTAGTGCGGAATCAGAAATTTTAAAAATACATGGTCTACAAAACCCTAGTTGTCCCAAACCTTCAGTGTGCTGCAATAAGTAGGATACTTATACCTTAAAGATACTCATTGACAGTTACTGGAAAGTATATTCAATTTTTTCATCAATTTCAAGGAAAATTAGAGAACACTCCTCCATTATTGATCAGGCATGATTGCTGCCCAATACAGCTGGCGGGCTCGGTGCCTTTGCGAGAAATTCACAATCAAGCAAAAGGACACGTGGTACTGTAAGCCGAGTGAGGAAGAGGCGGGCATACGCAGGAGTTTGGTTCTCAAAGCGGACCAAATATTCCCTAAGAACCTCACACCGCGCGTGTCAATGCTTGTGCTGGGGATTTACCCCGTCACATTATATCCTTTCGCGAGAGAGTATACGTCACGGCTCGGATAACACTCGGCTCGACGATTGTAGAAGTGTGGCTCGCCCACAACGGATCGATCAAAATACAGTTGCATTGAGGAAATGCAACCAATACACCGCGAGTGTTTGGTTCATCAGAATCCATAGCTGGACAGAAGTGGCCTGTTATGGATCGGCTTTAAGAATAGCAATCCTTTTAGTCCACACAAATACCTACTAATCAAACTATTCCTAACGGTTATTGATGCTAATCTTAATTTTTGCATGCTTTTATTAATGTATATGACGTCAATTTAAGTAATTGATTCAGTAGCGAGATTAAATACCTGATTTTACTTAAATTCATTGCACAGCCAGCCTTTATGCTGTTGTAATATTATATTTTATGCCTACAAAAAAATGAACTTGGACTATGCTATGCTGCATCAAAAATTTTAGTGGCGTACTATAAAAATGCACCCCGGAGTAGATAAAAATACAGTTGCATTGAGGAAATGCCACATATTCACCGTATTTGATTCATCAGAATGCACAGCTCGACAGAACTGCTTCAGCCCTGATCAGTTATAAGTATAGCAATTCTTTTTGCCTACAAAAATACCTACTTATGAAATTATTCCTAACTACAATTGATACTGATCTTAATTTTTGCAAGCATTTATTAATTTACATAATGTCAATTAAGTCATTGAGTTAGCAGCGAGTTTTTATACCTGATTTTACCTAAATTCGTTACACATCTTGCCTTCCTGCTGTTTTAAAAATTTATTCCTGTGGTATGCTTCTTCTAAAATTCTATTGGCGCACGATCAGAAAAATATCTTATTTTACAGATTCAATAAATAAATATAACTCGAAATAAACTTGGGTAAAGGTGAAGGTCTCATCTCAATCCTTAGCTCTGCTGAAAAGTTATTAAAAAATTCGATGGAATTATCAAATTTTCCAAACTGTTCATCAATAAGAAGAAGTAATTTCCTCAAATGCAAACGTATCTGAATTTTTAGCATGCACGATGAGGCCAAAAAAAGCTGCATAAGTCACTTTCAGCTATAATGTTCACCTTTAAATATTCGAATTCTTGAAACGAAAATCCAAATACGGAATAGGATTGAAAGTAATAGTTCTTTACTCCCGCTAAAGATAGCAGGTTGAAAATATCAGCCATTTCCATTAGCTGACCCTTTGTGACAGGTCATGGATAATCTGAATATTAAAACCTATGACCGAAGAGAATCGCTGGTTCATTGTACAAGTCATAGCTAAATGAAAAATAATTATGTGAAATTATCGGAAACTCGGGCGGAGATTTCACTCCTACCGTTGTTGTCTACAGGGCATATACATTTTAATCTAAAGACAGTAAAACCACCGCGTCGGATTTTAGCAGAATTGCTTTCCAATAGCATTTCATACTAATGAGAAAATTACACTGGTGCAATATTCCCGAACTCAGTAAATAAATAAATAAATAATAGTATTAACACTAATAACTCATGAAAATAAAAGCCACCATTGTAATTTCGTAACGTCCTCTTGGTAAATCACTTCATTTCAACCAACCGGTATTTGAGTTCTTTCCTGATTGGCTGACTTTTTTTACGGCCAAATGTCCTAAAAAATATTTAAACTTTGTAAATGTGGGATGGATAGGAATATCAATATCAAAGTCTTCTAATATCGGAGGCATCATCGTGCACAATGTCTGCGAGATCTATAACGTAAACACCTCTGTAATGGTAAAGGGTCCTGCTTAGAGAAGGCCCAATTCCATCTCATAGAAAGTTGATTCTTGTTGCCACTTCGGTCGCATTTCAATCAGTTTCCAAAAATGTCCGCGGCGCGGTGATGTGTGCAGGGTAATTCAATTTTTTCTAATATTTTCCTGTATAATTTTTATAATTACTAGGAATGGCATTGAAAAGTTATTTATGAATTTGATAGATATCATCATCGTGCATTAAAAATTTGAATGAAACCCCTAATTAAACCTTATATTCCAGTGAAACTTGGATCATTTTGTCTGTCAGCGACGTGAGTGGCGACTTAAAAAAAAATTTAAATGCGCGGTGGGTGACAACACATTTTGAGGCCGACTTGTGGATCCTCTGTTTTAATATTCGTGGAAATAGTATGAATCCCACTGCGTCACTAACTCGCCGAGAATAGCAGCGAATCCAAGCTTCGAAGCTAGGCATGGGAGACCCACTTCTCACCTTGAAAACGTAGGTCTCTAACTCTTCAAGGTCGCTCACGACGAGATGGCAACAAGGTCAGGTTCGACTCATTTCGTTTTCATTTCGTCGACGGCCTATTGAAGCAGAAGCATTCATGATATACCCACATTTCATGCATCAAACTAAAACAAAAATAAAAATGAAACTCTGGCTACCCCTCGACTTCTTATATATTTTTATCCTACATTTTCATGTAGAAGGGGGTGGGGTTATTAATATGAACGCAGACGCTTTCGGGGGCGTTTTTTTTTACATAAAAAACGCACTAATGGCTTTCGAGGTGGACCAGGACGAAGAGAACACAAAATGCTAAAATATACGAGCGGAGCTGCATAAAATTTTCATGATCGCAGGACACACGGGAGGAGTTCCCGGTTGAAGTGGTAGAGCGAGTGATGAGCGGTGGGGGTCAGTCTTCCCCTCTGATCCGTCCGGAGAGGGGGGCGAGAAGAAACAAGTACTAAATACGCGATAGAAAAACCCCAATGATCTCGCCCACTAATTTTTAAATATTGTCAATCGTGAAAATTTTAAAACAAAAATGAGAATGCCAAGACAAACCCTGAAACGAAAGAACTAATAAATCGTTCATAGTTCATACGGCTGCGGTCAACGAGTGTATTCAATCATCATCTTAAATTGATAATTTAGAATTCTAAGCACACCAAAAGTAGCACCACCAACCCTCAGTGTGTAGTCTTATAAACGATAATAAATATTAATACCTCAATAATGACTCTACTGCATTACCCTAAACTGTATTGGACGAACGCGTCAAAAATTTTAAACGATTCCTTAAATATGCATAAATCGATTATTATACACTTTTACAACTATGTGAATGTGCAATGCTTTCTTTTAAAAAATCCATCAGGGTTTCTCAGCAGTTGATTGCTATAGGAGTAAATCGCTTGCTGATACTTGCGCTCAAATCTTCAGTATGAATGAATTTCTACGTTTAATCCAATAAAATCCAAGGTAAGTTCACATTTCAAGTGACAAAAGATACCTAAATCAAGCAAAGCAAAAACATTTGAGCATTGAATTAGAGGGGCCTGGAATCAAAATATTTTTAATGGGGTGCGATAATGGTTCATTTGCAAGAGTAGTTACATGAAATTCGACTAGGACAAGATGAAATAGAATGAAGATGCCGGACCGACGGCGCGTGCGAGACGAAATTCGGCCTGAGGAAAAAGCATTCCACCTATGTGGTGTTGGAGGGGAGAGAAATCTGTATTCGCTGTGCCTCCCATTTAGCGATTCTCCCTCCTCCCTTATGCTCCACCCCAGTGAATATACACCGCGAGCGAATTCCTTTAGAAAGGAAAAGCCACTGGCGCGCATTTTCATGAAAAGGAGGTCGTTTTTGTTTGAGGAGTGGAAAAGAAAAAGTTTCTCGTCCATATTTTTTTCCTCCCTCACGGAGCCGAGCTGGTAAAAATGGCGAGTTGAAATATTGCTCTTGGTCGAAAAAATAAAATGAATTCTTCTTCATCACCGCTTTCGTCTGGAATCAACACGCCGTGGTAGCGGAATCGCGCATAATACCGAGATAATACTGAAGTCGTTCGGAATAGGTCAAGAGTGGACACGCTTGACGTGTACGCTCTTCCACTGAAAGATAATGCAAGTGAAGAACTACTGGGTCATACCTTATTGAAATATGCTCTGAGATAAACGAGTGTCACGACTTTTACCAGAAATATAACTCTTTTAATGCACCAAGTTTGGATAAAAAAGCGTGGGTCCTTGAAGTTCGAAACTACACTCTGATAGCAATAATACGAGTCACGTTTTCCCTTACTTTCATTTTATCACGCTATTAAATCAAGCTATTGAACTATACTAATCCTCTTATTAAGGTCTTCTTGGTTGCTGAAAAAAATAAAAGAAACTACTGCTAATCATGATGGAAAAATATTTAAAAAATAAACAATATTTTCCAAAAACTAAAACCTCTTCCAAAACAAAAGTGTGTCGGTTAAAAAAAGTAATAAGTACCCTAAATACTCATATCCATTAAAAATCTGCAAGATAAAAATGATATACATCCATTTCTCAATCTGATAATATAGATGCAAAATTTATATATTTGCATAAGAAACTATTAGAAAAAAATCTTGATCCAAAGAAAGAGAAGTATACTAATACCTGTATGGTATAAAGAGGCCACGTTTTACGTTTAGAATTGAACTCTACAGTATTAAGTAACTGAGTAATTTGAATTTTTAATTGAACGGTTTATATTCTAAGCATAAATATGCAAACGACTACAATGTAGATTTATAAAACTGGTTGTACCATGACCATACTTGGTGAAATAAAAATAATGACTTCACTAAAGAAAAACAATTAAAGTATTTTTATTGGTAATTACAATTTTATAATTATTTTTATGCATTCCTATGATATCCTATCGCAAAAAGCTGCGGAACTGCGTTGCAAAACTAAAACCTCGGAGGCCGTTCGTTAATTTATTACCGCCAAGAGTAATGCATCCGTAAATATTTAATGTGAGCAAAAGAAAAGGATAATTAGCCTTAATAGAGGCATGGTTGGAGCTGCAACATTTCCTGAGGCTCTCATGAACGATAAAAATACACACACCTGAATCGCTACGTATGAATGTAGACGGAGATAGAAAATAGAGACGCCAGGCCATAACTAGGACACGTGCAGACCTAACCCACAGGGAGAGCACCTATCCGGTGAAATACCTGACGCCATTTCATTAAACATAATAACAGCGATGGCGTGGTCGGGTTTACGCTCACCTCTATACTCTTGGATGACTGCGACCTCTATTCCACTTTCCCATGATGAACCCTCTTGGGACAAGGGAATTGCAGCGCTCCCGCACAAGTCCTTTAATTTATTTGGCGACATAATCCGAGCCGTTCGACCCTAATGAATTGAGGATAAGGCAAGAGTAGAGGAGGATGGGTACGCCATGAACATACTCGACTACAATTAATCCTCTAGCAGCGCCTGTAACGTGGAGGAAACTCGAGAAAGTTTTGCGGAGCCCTTGAGGAAAGAACTAGTAGGCGTGCAATCCAACGGGCTCTCTGGTCGAGACACAAACGGCTGCTCATGCTAGAGAATGACGTATCGTCGTTCGCTAGGGACGCAAGGTCGGGATGACAGCGACCCTGGAAATGGGAATGCGGCACTACTTACTCAACTATAGCATGCACCGGATTTGTCCCAGGGAACAGGGCAGAATAATTGGCAAGAAGAGAATAGGAATGGTAGTTGAAAACATATCAGTAACGTCATTATTATCATCATTATAGTATTTTACCGATTAAAGCAGGTTTCCATGAAGTTCTTGAGAGGCATTCTGGTAAAATCCCCTTTTTCAAGAACTTTTCTATTCACATTAGTTTAAGGTCTACTCCCTTTCATCCTATCTAAAAATTCTATTCTTTTCCTTCCTCTACCTCGTTTACCTTACATTTTGCCCTCTAACACTGTTTTCAACATCCCCTCCCCGGGAAGTACTCGCTCCATCCATAACTTCTGTCTCCTCCATATCTCACCTAAAAGCTGCCTCTCCTCACCCACCATATCCTACACTTCGTCGTTCCTCTTCATATCCGTCAACTTCACCTTCTCCATTCTTCTCCACACCCACATCTTCAATTCCTCCAGTCATCTTTCGTCCTCCTTTCTTAGTGTCCAAGTTTCCGCTCTGTATAGAGCAACTCTCCAGATCAAACTTTTCACTAACCTTTTCTTTAAACTCTTACATAACGATGCACTCATAAACTCCTCAGTTTCATGAATGCCACCTTTGCTGGCGCAATTCTCTGCCTGAAGTCCCCACTATTGCATCCATTTTCCTACACTGTGCTGCCCAAATAGTTGAATTGATCGACTTGCTCAAGTTTTTCCCCGCCTAATTTTATCTTGTGTCGCACATACCTCGCTCGCGATGCTTTACAAAACCTCTTGACCTTGGCCATCTTGTGATTAATCCTCATCCCATACTGCTCGAACGCTCCTATAACGCATCCACTAGAGCCTGCAGTCCCCTCGCTGACGGGTTAGTCAAAGCTTGATCATCCGCGAACATTTCCGATTTAAATATCATTCCTCCAACTTTTACTCCAGCTTCCAACTCATTCCACGCTTCTCTTACCATTTCCTCAGCGTATACATTTAAAAGCAGCGGTGATAAAGGTTAGCCTTGCCTCACTACTCGGCCAATGCTTGCCTTCACAGATTCTCCGTCCACTACCCTCACATGCGCAGTCTTACGAATGAGTCGCCCATTCCTCCAATCTACACCAATTTTCTTTAGAAAATCCATTAACTTTAACCAGTTCACTATATGAAATGCTTTTTTCAAAATACGCGAAAAAGGCATACACGTCCTGGTCATATTCTAGGTTTCTCTTCACCAGGGACCTCATCATTGCTATTGCATCATGAGTTGACTTCCCTTTTCTAAAACCAAACTGATCTTCTACCAAATTACTCGTTTGCTCTCGCCGACAATCGCTTGTTCAATATTCTCAGTACCACTCCCGCCACATGCGATATTAGGCTAATAGTGCTATAACCTCCGCATTCCACGGCTTTCTTCTTTTTAGGTAGTGGAAATAAAACCGTCTTCACGAAGTCCTCCGGCCAGCATCCATCCTCGTAGATCCTGCTTCCAAAAACCTTCTCTTACTATCCCTTCTTGCATTTTTTAGAAGCACAAACGGTTTATAGTCCACGCTACTGCTTTCCTAGCTTTCATATCAAGAAGGGCTCTCTCGATTTCCGCATCTAAGATCTCCGGCCCAAGATTATCCCCCTTCACTGCACTTTCCTCCTCCATTGCCAATCTCTCCGGCCTGTTCCTTCCGTCATACATATCCTACGCGTATTCCTTCCATCTGCTCAGTATCTCTTCTCGCTCGGTTAGTATCTTTCCATCCTTAGCCTCAATTTTTGACATGGATTGCTCTCTTTTGCCGCCAGATGGTGACTCAATTTTGGCGTACTACACGCCTACCTTTCCTTCCTTCTGAAATTTTTCCATTTCCTCACACTGTCATTTCCACCCTCTTAGTTTCACGCCATAATCTATTATTTATTTCCCTATACATTCCTTTTCCCTCTGTGTCCATGTAATTCTTTTCTTTTTCTCCTCTATTTCTTTTAACTTTTTTTCCGTTACCCACTGCTTCCTTATCCTTCCACAATCAACGTATCCTATTGACCTCTCCTCTGCTTTGACTATTCCCGTTTTAATACTATCACGCCTTTCCTATACCGTATGTGTACTTCCAATTTCCCAGATACTACTGTCCACTAGCTCCAGATATTCTTTCCCCACAGTCCCCTTCAGCACTTTTACATTCCATTTCCTCGCCTTCCTAACTTTCATAAGTCTTTTGAATCGGACGTTGCATTTCATGAGCACTAGGTTGAGGTCTGAATCCGTCTCCCGCTGCAGGGAAACTACGCGAGTTTCTCACGCCATTCCTAAACCCCAATTTGCCATTATGTAGTCAATCTAATATCTTTCTATGCCCCCTGAACTTTTCCATGTGTACCTTCGCTCTTTATGATGATTGAACAACTTGTTTAGGATGAATAATTTGATTCTCCTCCAAAATGCTGCTGCCTTATCTCCCCCGTCTTTCCGCCTTCCTCATATAAATTCTCATTCCCATTCTTTCTTTCCTTGACTGAAGCAACCCAGTCCCACATCATTGCTAGATTTTTCGTATCCGGAGTTTTTCTAATTATTTCCTCTAGCTGTTCATACACCTCATCTACTTCTTCCTCACTATGAATACTAGTGGGCATGTAAAACTTGGATCACCACAACGTCGAAGGGGTCGCACCTCAATTTCTACTACCAGAATCCTATCGCCTACCTGGTCTTTAGCTACCACAGGCTTGCCCAACTTCCCGTTTTATAATATACCCATTCCTTGCTGAATTTCCCCACCATCACTGTATTTAATTCTATACCCATCATCCCAATAGTCCCCACCATCCTTCCACCTCACTTCGCACAATCCCAAGACATCTATCCTCCCTTTCTCTATTTCCCTTTTGATGTTTTAGCTTACCCACCCTCATAATTCTCTTCTCATTCCATATCCCTTCATTTATTGTCGCCTTCTCCTTTCCCATTCTCTTGGTCTTATTTGCTTCATTCTTGACTGCTGCTGCTGATGACCATAAATTTCTGCAAGATTTCGCATGCTGACGACCCGCAGTACCTTGCCGACCTCGCTGCCGTGAACGGCACCCGCCGTTTGCGGACGGGTCCCGTTCGATGAGTTTCCGAGGCTCATTTGGTTGTACTACATGTTTTCAGGGAAGAAATAGTAATAAGTCATTCTCAGTCAAAAACAATTGTGATATCAGATGCACTTGTAAAAAAATCTAGAAAATCATAAAATCTAGAAAATGCGTCATTTTACATGCAAACGAATGGCTACGTGAAAACTAAAAAAATCGTTCGATTACCATATCCTTAACAGACTAATATCACAATTAGTGTCTTATGGAGAAAAGCGGTATAGAATGTTTCTGACGACATTTATTGCACACGTTAAATAATTTTGAGCGCCAATCACAATTCCAAACCCCCAATTTTCAGAAATAGAATTGGGCACTGACATGAGTCTTGAGCTCTGAGAAGACATGATGATGTGGCGAATGCTTCCAGAGGTTAGGAGATGTCCAGATATTTTTAGCAGCACATATTTTAGGTTACCGCTATCCAAATTATCATCTATGTAGCGAAACTGCTATTTTGTGTTAGAGTAAATGATGACCTTTTTCGAACACGTTATGGAATAATCAAAGGAAACTAGACAAAGAGATGAAAAATTTGCTGGTAGAGCTTAAAAATATGGAATTTCGACGAAATATGTGTCACGTCTTTCTGCTGATTCCTCACAACAAATCCCAACTTGAATCAGAATAAATAATTAATGCCAAATGCTATGCTCCGCTCAGATATTAATATTGATTGACGGTCAATCGTGGACACAGAAAGACAGTGAAAATAAAGATAGCGGAAAAAATAATTATAATAAAGATAGCAGCATGAGTATTATAAATTCTCGTTCACAACGTAGCTAAAGAGGATGTTAACATACTACAGGAATGTATCCCATTCCAAAACCGATTTTCGACGAGTTACATTAGTGGAAATTCATTGAAACAGATGGAGAGGTAGCAATTCTGAGTTTTGGATAATTTTTGTATGAAATATTATTATCTTGAAATACTTTTGAAATCTCATTATTATCACTGCCCCGTTATGTGTGCTACGCATTATCAATTTTGTACCACAACATCATCCAAAGCGGATAGAACCACCGGCGTAATGAAAACTGTTGTCTGTAAAATATTATGCCGAGAGAAAATTCGCTAATCGCGCCATAAAAAACGTAATTATTCATCAGAAAAAATTATTAGAGTAGGAAATTAATCAGCAGATGTACTTTTTCATGAATTAATATCTCTCAAGCTCGTATTATAGTCATTTTAATGGGCCATTTTTTCCTTTTCCACTAAGACTGCTCTTTTTTATAAGAACGATCAAAAAACAAATCCTTTAAGGAGAGGGAAAAAAAAAGACTTTTGGGTTGACAGCCATAATCTCCTTATCGGCATTCATCAATATCCTTAACTTGCTTTGCGAGGGAGGAGAGAAATTCGGAAAAGCGGGGAAGTAAAAGTTAACGGTACAATGGCAATGAAAGATGAGAATGGCTGGACGAAAGAGCAAACAACCGACCGTAAAATTGGCGGAACTCAAAGCTTGAGTGGGATTCGTTATGGCAGAAGAAATTGCAGCGATACATAAGTAAGTCGAAGATTAAGATCCCACGATACGGACGCGGGAGAAAAATCCATTTATGGAATGATTCACTCGTTCCAAGTGTCTTTAGCTGGCGGCTTTTAGGGAGGTCAATTCAACCCGCAGAGTTCAACAAATGAGGGGGAAAAGTGAGGCTGCATTATATGTTTTGGAACCGGTTATGGGTCTCCTTCGCCGTAAATGTGGCTATTAACCAACACCACGATCCACATTGGGTTCCTTCCACCGACGATATATTCTCGATATCCCAGTCAAATACTCAAGAAAACGCATTCGATATAAAGAAAATCACTTTTCTTCGGTGAATGAGTTACAGAGGCACTTTGACTAATGACCGTTGCGTGAATATTCGTGAACTTGGATGCAATAGATATTTTATTTTCTGATTCACTGTGGCTAATTTTAACGGAATTTTCACTCTTTACGCTTCTTTCTTAAAAGTAAAATGTGATATATTACCTACTAAGGGCATAAATGATTCCGGCTGTGATTCATAGGCTTGGGAAATAAATTCTACTTCTCACTTTTGTTACGTTTATAATTTAAATCATTAAGCTATGTGATACTAAGTATGCATTTTTAAAACGGGAAGGGTAATAATCCACAGAAATGAGGGAGAGGAACAATTTTTAACCTACGTAAAAATCTTCAATTATTCCTAGCTTTTGATTTGATGCTGTGCATAAATGGAACTGGAACCTACATTTTTTTTAAATATGTACAGAATAAAAGTGAAAAATCAGGTACACTCAAACAGTTAGAAATTATTAAAGTAAGAAAAGCAATGGTGGTGACGTATTGAATGATACTACATTTTACCATCAATTGCCTTTGATGTCAGATTACTTCTAGCCTCAAGAAACTCTCACATCATAATTGATCTCGCATGCCTACGCAATTAACCTACAACCTTCCCCTCACCCACTCTGTCTCACTGGAAGTAATATTAGTCATCGCCCAACCTACCCCCCTCATTTCTCACTGACTTCCTATCCTCCGCTTACTCGATCCTCACTCGCCTCCTTTCCATATCTCCTCGTATTTAAGAGCATGCCTTCCTCTCGAATAATCGTATTTCTTCTTTTATTTTTGAGTTATTACACCTAATACTGATGATATCCATGCATATTAATTAACGTTCTACGGCTGTTTAACAGTTTACGCAAGAGTAATGTGCGCTTGCGTGCTTCCCACGAGGATGTGCTCTAAGAACAATAATAAACAAAAAATGCGGATTTTTTTTCCGTCGAGGAAAACCTTCGTGAAACTTGAGTGTAAGTGTTTTTTTCTTAACTTTACTTGTTCTTTGCCTATTTCATTAGTGTGAGTCGGTCACTGGCGTACGTACGCAAAATCTTCGTCAATCTGAGTGATTGAGACCTACACGGAAATTTCTTCCCTCGCCATATCTGCTAGGTGACTGAGTGAGCTTGCGTCAGTGCTTGTCTTTTTTTCTGCTAAAATAGTTGTACAGAAAAATTTACCCCATTGACACCCTTTCTAACCCCCCGGACCCCCTTATCCTTACCATTGCTGTTCTCCCTTTTTTCCCTGTAAAGAGTACGGCCTTTGGGAATTTATTTCTTTAACCTCATGCTATCGACTTGAAATTTTCAGAATATATAGAGTAGACGTTTCTAAACATTTTTCTCTTTTCAAATATAAAAAAGCATCTAAAAAACTGAGGTAAACTTTTCAGTTCAAATAAAATGTTGATCACGGTGCTCCTAACATACCTTCACAATTTCAAGATTTTATTATATGTTTAAGGGGAGAATCCGACAGCAAAAATGAATTATTGAGCGTAACGCACGAGTCCTGTGAAAAAAATCCAGTTGCTTCACCAAGGGAATCCATTGCTCCCATGTGAAACCGGCTTCTCCTGATAGTGCGACCAGCATTAGTCAGGAAACGTTGGGGTCCCCAAAAATTGACACGATGACATAGTCCAAAAAGTTTTCAACTACCATGACGAGCGCCAGCGAAGGTTTTGACGAAGGATAGAAAAATAGAGAGGATGAATAAAAATATTAATAGGGATGTTTCTACAAGTTTTTCTATGAAACATAGCCTACGATATTTTGAAACTTCATCTAAATGCTCTCTATTAATTAGGAAAAAACAAAATATTTACGATTAGTGAGCGAATAAAACACTAATGTTTTAAAACAATTTTATCATACCGTCACAGAGGGCCAAAAATCTTAAGTTGATAGAAAGGTGGAATAAGGTCTTTGTCCTAAAATTTCCATTTCATT
Organism: Ischnura elegans; assembly: GCF_921293095.1. Taxonomy (NCBI): domain Eukaryota; kingdom Metazoa; phylum Arthropoda; class Insecta; order Odonata; family Coenagrionidae; genus Ischnura; species Ischnura elegans. Next base: position 60,619,410 of record NC_060252.1, read on the forward strand.
TTCAGATTTCCAAATTTTCGTTTCATTTTAAATGGTCGCTAGTTATTCTTGGTACTCCCCATTTTAGCAACCTTTTATTTACTGAGAAGTCGTACATGACACAAAAGGGTTCGCCTCCAATTTTGCCACGTAGGAAAGTAATAATGACACATACAAAAAGTACTGGCTTGAAATTTCAAGATACAAAGACCTTTGCGCCGCAGGGAAGGAAATGAGAAGAATGCACTTATGAGCTCGTGCCGAAAGGGAATTTACTCTCACGAGGACTGAAGCCCACTAAGTCTTTGCGAAAACAAAAACTCGAGGTCATTATATTAAAAACAGTTGTAAAACACTATACGATTTCCTTTTTCATGATAAAGAAGTGTTTTCATCACCTGCGACACTTTCACATTTTTCCTTCGCTAACGATCAAAGGCAATTTAATTTGTTCATTGTTATTCCTATTTCAGTGGTTTTTAACTCGAGGAATATTCGCTCAATTTACATAGCAAATGCAGGCTAGCTTGAGAAAATAAGCACTTTAAAATCTCCGTTACTTTTGGATCTATTCTATTTCTTTCACAAGTGCGTTGAATGTTTGAGGTAAACGGATTTCATGCGATGAATGAATTTGTATTTTCAATTAAAGGGGCCCTTATGCGTTAAAATCTGACATGGTATATTATTACATTGCAGCAATACAAATTCAAAGTTAATGTATTCGGCCATTTACAGATTAATTCACAAAGAGTAAACTCGCAATTGGTTGAATTCACACGATGAAATTTGATGGTGCTTCAATTCCCAGCGCGTTTTTCAATTATCAATGACAAAACTACGCACGCTATTTACAGGGAAACGATTATCAAATCCATTTTTTTATTCCATATGTACACATATGCACAACTCTCCAAGGCAGTATGATTTTTGAAAAACCACGTGATACCTTTTTGAAATAACCTCAGTCGACCATTGCAAGAAATTTCAAACATGTATGCATATTCAGAAAAGTTGATCTTAAGCAAAATCAGAATAATTCTAGAAGAAAAAACACTAGTGGTTTACTGTCCTCATAAGCATGAAAATATATTTCATGCGAAAGGATGCATTTTCCCTGAAAAAAATACTTTAAATAAAATTTACAGTCGATTTCAAAAGTTTCAGGACAAAGTTTGTGGCACCACTTGTTTTTGTTCAAGGCTTTACATTTACTTTTCCTTTCCTTCTTTTGTTGACTTTGTGCACATTCCTAACAAATATTTCGTTTTTGAGTGAATAGTTATGCACTAAAAGGGATAAATTACTTATTTGTTGCAAATATTTCATTCTGTTTTGCTTTATTTTATTAATTTTCCACTGTACACGTAGTGAATGGATGCTTCAAGAGTTGATTTTAATTAAGATATGAATCAATTCCAAAATTTAATTTCAAAATTTAAAGCAACGTAAGATATGCTTGCAACTAATAAAACTACCAACGAAAACGCTTAATAACTTTGTACCTTATGAGTGTGAGGTTGCAGATTTTTCTGTGGTCTCTTAGACTGTTATTCTGGACGGCAAATTGAATTTCCCATCAACATTGAATGACGCAGGCATTTCAAAGGAAAAACCAAAGGCTTGTCTCAGAGAGTCATGACTATTTTAGTAGACTTTGCCGGCCTCATTTGAAAAAAAGTATTCCAGGTCTAAAATTCGAGATATCCTCGGACGGCACAAAGAGCTAGCTGCTCTTTTTGTCATCCCTTTACAAACTGTTTTCAATGAGTAGCTGCGGTGAAGTTTGCATTTCTCTTCGAGGAGAACTCTTATGATAAAAAGAGTATTTCCCGTCTCCTAGCTTCCTAACCCCAAGAATCCCATTCCTGGCTTATATAGCCTCGACGAACATTCGCTTTGAAGTCGATTCGACTCTTTCCAGTCCTGCGAGAGCTGCTTCCTACGCTGTCCACGAAGTCACGTTGACAATATTTTATCCAAGAGTAGTAGCGCCATATCGACGACATAATATATACCCACTCTTTTGTGGGCTCCACACCTACCGAAGTTTTAAAGAGTTCAAGAGTCATAATATTTCTGCTCAAAAATCGCTGCTCGAATTTTCTCATTTATTATATAAACATATTCAGGTTGCTGAAAAAAATCAGAAGGAAATATTGCAGGAACGTATGGTTTGAGCGCTTTCCTCCAAAAACCCCAATGTGTATCAAAACATTGGTTTCTACGTTTAAATAGTATAGTATTACAACGTTTGAGGTAGTAAATAGTTTCGTCCAAGGCTATTCATTATCAAAATGACGTGAAAGAGTTATTGAAATTATATTCATGAGTGACTACATTTAGAGTCCAAGTCCATGGAAATAAAAAAATTAAAATATGGTACTCCGGATATTTAATTACTGTCCTTACTTTACATCGGACACAGTATTCTTACCTATGCATAATTCAGGCATTTATGTATAACATACGTCAATTTTCCATTATTCATTGAGCGTTAATAAAGCATTAAAAAGAAAGCTAAAACAACAACTGACGTAAATATAACTGGAAAGAAATTCAATATTTGAACACACCCAAATACCTACTGCATAATCCTGCACTCAATATAACTCGTTTTGACGGTTCATCACGAAATTTTGGCCAAAATATTTATCGGAGTCTTTTCAATTTCATGCTAAGTTTATTTCCACGCAACCAAGTAAACTCTCCCCGAAGTTACTCATAAGAGTTCCTTATAAACTTTCACTAATTTCTTAAGATTTTTCTTATAATTTCCCACACTTTAACATATTTATTTTTTCCATTCCCTAACGAACAAAAAACCGAAGAGAAGTGAAAAAAGGTCTTCTTTAAAACGCCTCCCTTCTATCCCCTTACGTCTTACTGCCGTCATTCCCCATCTTTTTCCGTCCACTAATTTTCCTTCCATCCATCTTTCGTACCCTTTTTATGCTCGTCTCCGGCCTGACCTCCGTCCTCGCACTCCCTGGCTTTTCTTCTTCCCTCAGTTTCCCTTCACCCTTTTTAACCTCCTGCCATAACCCTTTTTCGCATCCCCTGACGGGGTTCACGGCTTTCCAAGCCACCCTTTCTACACGACCCCGTTCACTGCAGGGCCACCTCGCCATGACCACCTTCTCCTCCGCCTCGCTCCATCATTTTTCCCCGTCGACCTTCCAATTGGGAGGCAGTTCTCGACAGATGTCGCAGCGGCAAAGGGTTTATCCATCTCCTCGTTAACTTGGCCACCATCCAGCCTCGGCCACCTTCCCCCTTCTTCGCTCCCAGGAGCCTTCATTACTCCACACGAGCCGTCCGAAATTTTACCGGACCCAGACAGCAAACCTTGCCACAGTCCTTCCTCCAAACCCCTCCCCTAACACTCTCTCCTTCTCGCTCCCACGCCTTTTTTCAATACAATTCGCGATATTAGCAGAAAATATTTTTTGGAAATTAAAAATAAAATCTCCCCCTCGGAGACGAAGCGTTCCGAAATTGGGTCATTTCAATTATATCTCTTTCTACCCATTTTAGCAGCTTCTCTCTATCTCCACTAGTACAAACAATGTTATTGACAAAAAGAGTTATAGTGCATTATTATTTTAAGAATTCAATACACTCAAATTTGAGGGTTGTGAAATTCATGAGTTTCTAAAGCTGAGTATGATTCCTAGTTGCAACCCTAGCGGTAGGATATTAGAGACAGTGATGATATTCCGTGCTTGAATATATTTCAATTTACTTAACTTCCTTAATTATTTGTTTGACTACTACTTAAACGTGGATGAGGAGAAATAAAAAAGTATACATAGATAGTATGAAAGACGATAGACCTTATTTTGAATTAAAGAGGAAATACGAAAGGGGGCTGCAATGATTATAAAAGTTTTCCACTTAACCCTTTCTAACCCAGATCTGCATCTGGGTTAGAAATCAAATTTTAAGACTTAATTTAAAACATGACAATTTTGTGCTCTATCTTTGTTATCGTGGTAGCTACATAAGTTGCCACTAAACTTAACAGTACAAAAAACACTTAGTTTAAATCTTTCCTGAGTAGAGCTGAAAATGCATGCACCTTTGATGTTACCGAGAGGCATCATTGGGATGTAATTGGTTAAATCTACCTTCACCGTTAAAATCCTGTTCCGAGAAATCTCTATCTATCTACCTCTAGTTCTTTCCACCATTTTCATTTTTTCATTCGAGATCTTTTTTGACGGTCTTTTTCCTGATCGAATTTTGACGTTTCGACCTCCCATCAGAATCCTTCTTTCTGGCTTCTCCAAAACGTCCATTTTCCAAACCACTGAGGCAACCACATGTACAGAAAAATTTCATCCCTTTCTCCCTTTCCCATATTGTCCCTAAAAGTCCTCTCCAATACTAAAACGCTGACACTCTGCCGTCTCAGCCCAAGCCAATGCCTATCTTATTCTGTCGCCGGCAGGGGATACTTATCATTCCCTTCTTTTTTATTTCACGCTGGAGATTATCATTTTAACGAGCAGCCGCATTTTTGCAATTACTTTTTAATTAGTTTTTCTCGAAAAAGAAAGAGGGCCATAATGGCTCTGACATTAAGGTAGCCTCTCTTTTTACGTCCTCTCTCGCCATTTTTCACTTTCCCACCGAAACCAGTCATGCCTTCCTGCTCCTGTTTTATTTCTTCGAGTTTCAGAAATTAGGATTTCCGACGGAACTTGAAACATATGGATATGTATATTACTCATTACGCAGGATTAATTTCCATTATTACTAGTTTAAATATACTCATGCAAACCAAAATAAGATAATGATACAAAATTTAACAGTGCGAAAGATGTACTGTGGATAGTCCACAAACAGGCCATATAAAATTCAAAGCTGGAATCGTGAATTTTCCCCAAAATCACAATGCTATTCATTTCGACCTCTTCGTACGCAAGCCGATTAGACTGAGAGATTCACAACGTGATTAATACGTAATAAACTTTGTAAAATAATGCAAAGAACTCTCATATCCGTCATAGGTCCACAGGAATCTTGGATGTTCGAATGGGATGTTATATAACATTGACCTGTCTGTTCAGAGGGAGGTGTTTTTATCTTTCGCTATAACCATTATCCCAGCAACTAAATTTTTCACCATTCCTATATTTCTTTTTCAATGGCTAGTTGCCCATATACTGTTAGAGTAATATAATTTCTATGGCCTGAAAAGTCTGTACAAGGATCTAATCGCACTGGCCTCGTTGGTGTTGGGGTAAAGCACTTTCCTTCCAAGTTGAAGGCTGCAGGTTCGAGTCCTGCCTAGGTAAATGGCCCAGGCCCATCCAGTTGTCCAGGTTCTTGATGTTCATGACCATTGTCCCTTGTTTGTTGATACCCACAAAGGTAAAAGATCTTTCCATACTTCTTCCGGGGTGCTGGAGATAATTAAGGTAAATTGCACAACAGCATTAAATCCGAAATCCCAATCTCCCAACAAATAGATCATCCCGAATGGTATCCCAAAAAATGGCCGAATAATTATCGATTTTATTTAAAATACTAAGCCTAAGGAGACTTATTTAGTTTCCGAATATTAAAATTGGCATCAAAAAATGAATATTACTATATATTGTTTAGAAGTGAGATTAGAAATCAACTAATCAGGAGGTATCAAACCAAAGCATATGAAATCCAGGTTTCAAAATTTTTTCGGAAAGCATTTTATAGTCAATTACAAATAACTCATTAAATTATTGATTCGGTGAAATTATCTAACAATTAGGTCTGAGCCCTCCGTCAATTACAAGGCACTACTCAAACAGCAAATCTAAATGTACGGTGCAGTAAGTCTACGGCAATATAGACGCATTTATAGCCATACCATAGCAATAAAAATGTAATTTTCACATACCATATAAAAATTACATATTGAATAGAATAGAATAGAATTTTATTGTTCGAGGACTAGTGTCCTATGGAACAGGATTACAATTTAACATTTTTTTTTAGTTCTGGTGCTGCAAATGGACAATATACCAATTATTTGAATTTCATACCTGCGCATTACATGCCAATAGAAACATTCGTAAATATTCATAAATGAGTATACATATGTTAACATAGACAAAATTCCAATTATATGACAGTGAAAACATGCTTAGGTATTCATACAAGATTATACACAAGGGAAAAAATACAAGGTATAAATTATGCATCTCTTCTGAAGCTATATACACACACGTGTGAAATATATATACATACAAATACACTTATATGTGCACACTTTCTTATTATTGTTCTTTGGACAAGAAACCAAATTATTTTTCATTCGGTGTGCACAAAAGGTAACACACATACAAGAGTATACCCATGTAAACATGCTTTCATAAGCCTTTTAAACTGGTAAATGTTATTAACCTTAACAACGTAATCAGGGACATCATTCCATATTCTCATTGATGTATTTAGAGGGGATTGCAGGAACGAGTTTGTTCTGCATTTTGGTATTTTAAAACGTCTCCGCGCCCTAACAACCCTGTCACAATTGCTCATGTTGACCATTATTCTTTCATATAAATAATCAGGAGTTTTGCTTGACAATAAATTAAACATAAAAATAGAATACTGTAACTTTTTACGTTCTTCAAGTTTTAGCCACTCGATCTTTAAGTAATAAGGAGTAATGTGTTCATGTAATGCCACATTAAATATAAATCTTACACCAGCGTTTAACAATATTTGCATTTTATTAGACAATTCATTAGTTAGATCAGACATTACCAGCGAGCAATACTGAATATGAGGAAGGTACAACGATTGAATTAACTTTTTGCGTAATTCAAGAGGTATTAAATGCTTAAAATGCTTAAGCTGTGCCAACGTTTTATAACACTTATTTGAAATATGTGCTACTTGTTCCTCCCAAGTGAGTACATTGTTAAGAGTAACTCCTAAGTTTTTAACAGACTGAGAGTATTGAATTTCAAAGCCGTCAACACAAATTTTAGGTAATGCATCAAAATTAAGTTTATTAATAAATTGTGGGGCGCCAATTGTAATCCCTTTCGTTTTTAGAGGATTAATTTTCAACAAATTTTCACGGGACCAATTACAAATACGGCTGATATCGTCATTTACTTTTTCAATGCCTTTAAGCAGGTGAATTGGATGGCAGCGGACATATGGTAGGAGACTAGAAAATGCTAAAAGACTAAGCTTATTTTTAGGTGTCAGTACAATTATCTACGCAATAATTTTATTTCAAATTTAAATATTTTTGTGAACCAAATAGTATAACCAAGTAGGTAATTATTTAATGTTACCGTCGATATAATTAAACCAGAGATACCTTAATCGATGATTAAAGCCATGCACTTCTTCAACGAATTAAAACTAAAACATGAGACGGCGAGAAAGGACATTAAGATTTCGGCATAAACTATCGGGGGTTAAAAAAAAATTCTTGAGGCAACTTCAAAACCTCATCACGGTCCACGTTTTCATTTTTTGAAAACCTCTCGGGGATGTACGCAAATAAATGAAAACAAAGTATTTGCATCGAGGAACTGGAAGGGGTGGTAGGAGGGAAGTGGCTTGAGAGAGGAAAACTCAACGAACAACTCATGCGGGACGGTAACATAATTCAAACGGCTCAAAAGAACCTTTGGCATAAGACGACGTTCTTGTGGGAAAGAGGTGAGTATAACGGTGGGATGAGGGGAAGGTGGGAGGGTGAGGGAGTTTAGCGACTGGGGAAAAAACTCCTATGACTGAGAGAGGGAGAGGAGAAAAAAAATTGTTCCCGATGAATAATGTAACGGCCTGGAGAGTAAATGTATATAAAAGCAAGTTGAAAGGTTTTTCTTTGGCTCATAAAAAAGAGGTCATATTTGCATGCGACATGTGGGTCAAAATTTAAGTAAGTACGTCACTAGGAAGTAAGAAGGCAGGTTCTTCGCCGAGAATAGTAATATGTTTGGCACAAGCAAAAAAAAATATTCGTATCTATATATACATACGGGAGGTAAAGGAGACGCGACGTGATGCAAGTCGCACATATCTTAAGATGGCTGAGGGAACGAATTCGTGGCCGGGAGAAAGATACGGAAAGATCGGAGGAAACGTATAAAACTCAGAGGAATGGGAAATGACTAGTGGTTTGGGGGAGAGGTTGGGAAAGACAAGGATGAGAGATCAGATCCGTGCGTTCCCAAGTGAACCATCCAGGACGAATAGATGGATTACCCAGATGGCGTATCTGTATTACCCCCTCCCCACAGCTCACACACCATACTACTTCCCACCAAACTCATCATTCGATCCACATCCTACTGCCTCATTTACCTGCCTCATAGTGTCCCATCGGAGTTGCAAACTGCATGAGAATTGATTCTAGGAATTTTCTTCGTCTAATTTTGACAGCTATCATATCTCATTGAAAGAAACACTTGCAATTTTCCATGATTATAAACTTTTTTCATGACCTAGTTTACGACGTTACGGCATCATATTCAAGGTAGAAACCTTTTGTACCTTGTCGATGATTCAGCAACATTGAAAGCTAGGTCGGGAATAAAAGTTAATAATCATGAAAAATTGCAGATTTTTCTTTCAATATGATAAAAATCTATTCTATCACGCCTATTTAAATGATTTGATAAAGATAACATATCAATCAATTAATTTTCTACCCAATGTTCCAGTTGTAAAAATAAATTCCTCCGGTACAATATAAAGTGTACGACCTCCGGAAATTAATTCATTCAATTGACTGTTAACAGAAAAGTTATGATCATCATTTCATAAGTGTCAACTGAAAAAATTATAAATATTTAAATATATACTCGATCAAAACTGGATTTCATGGCCTAGAGGGAATGTGTAGGATGATTTGATGAATTATTGAAATTATACATGGAAAGAGAGAAATTTTATGGTATACATGACAAATAAATATGATCCAAAGTGGGTATTTACTATTTTTTCATCTCAAATTAATTCTTAGATATATTAATTCAAATGAAATTCACATAGGAAAGAATGGTCATTAAATCGTCTAATTGTAAGTCCATTTCTAGAAGGAAAATATGGAAACGATGAAAATGATGATTGGCCTCCTTTGGAACGCAGATTTATGGTAAACGCTCTCAGCCCAGTAAACGGGGCTTTATTTCAAATTACCATTCAATATTGGTAAAAGTCCCTAGAGATCGTAACTCCGGGCCGACGAAAAACCTTCCATATCATACCAAAGGAGTTCGGAGGTATTCATAACCCTTCGTCATGGGCTCTTCCGCCAATTGCTCTTCACTAATTATCGATTACAGTTTTTTCCGTTTTACGATCTGCCGCCTACTTCTCAAATTATTCACAATGAAAAATTACCAACAGTTTCGCTGGTAAGTTAATGACGCCATGGAATGTAACCGAATGGATCACTGCTTCTCAACTACACATTGGCCTCGACGAGTTCTTTGGTGTTAACTTGTTTATACCTGCCAGAGTAAATGGACTTGCGCTTTAATGTGGTAACCAAATCATGAAAACTGAGTGGTAACTTTCGTTTTTTTCCTATTTTAAAATTATGAGAATTACCTTGTAGGTAATTTAAAATAAATCCTTTGTAACTTCGGGGTTGTGAGTTATTCCTTCTTCCGGGGTAGCTTATACCCGTGCGAGTAAATGTACAAGAGCTATTATGACGTCACCAACTCATGAAAAGCGAGCGGTAAATTTCGTTGTGAGCGGGGTTGCCTATTGGATAGCGCTGAGTAACTGGATGACTTCATGGCGGCGGAACATACTGCATCATACCAAGATGGGACGGGGAAGGGGTGAAAAGAGGATTCGCAACCCCCAATTCCTTCATAAGCTCCTTCTATGCGGCCTCCTCCGCTGAAGAACTTCCTACTCACTCATTCCTGCGTTGCCCCCCCTCCTCGCCCCGCTTTCTCCACTCAGCTCCCGCCATGTTGTCCCCGGGGACGCCATTTTACGAGCGACGGAATAACTCTCTATCCGCAGCGGAGTCGTGCGACCAATCCGCATTTTCCTTTTCCTCTCTCCCTCTTCCTTTCTTTCCTCTCACTCACCTCTTTTCTCTTTCCTCATCTTCGTCCTTCTCCATGCTTCCCTAAACATATTTTCCTCAACCAACGGAAGGGAGAAAGGTCGTGAACCCTTCGGAAAGCGGCATTCCAAGGAGGTTGAGGAGCGGTTGAACTTCCGCCTCTATACTTTCTGATCTTGGAGAAGAAGTTTATGGGAAATCCTCACGACAGAGCCTGACAATTTTAAGGAGGCTCCAACACTGAACGAATTAGGTAAATCATATCTTTATTGAGTGAGCATTCGTGAAGTAGAGAAAACATGGTTTTTACCTGGGTTATGTGGCTATTTTTCACTCTCTAACCAAATGAGACTTGATGGTACACGGAGCTATTGCAGAAAAAGATTGAAAATATGCAAAAATACAATGCCTTCATGTTTTATAGGCGCAATAAGGGCCCAACAAGGATTTCGTTGCAGATATTGGTCTCTGGGAAAAGTAGTTTCCATCCTGATGACGCATAGCTATTTCGCCCAATTCATAACAAAAGAATTAAAATTCACCGTATCCTCTTCCTTTTAGACTTCCCGAGCATGCCACGCTCTGACTACCAGAATGACGCCGCATTAGTTGATTCTAATTCAATGCTTTTGAAAAATTCCACTTAACCATCTGGACAAAAATACTCCCATCTTTCCTCACATTTCTCTATTTCTCCTAGACATTGCTTCTCCTTAACACTCGGGAACGATTTAACGGTTATCTCGGTCAACTTTAGGACTTGACACCCCAGAGCGTCAATTGTAATTTTTCAAAGTCATTAAAATTTGCATTTTCTTACTTACCACAATTCTGGTGATCAGCACGAATTACAATCGGACGAGGTGAGCAGCCGGTATTCCGTCATTGACTTTTCTGTGACTCCATTATGTGTTTATTAAAAATATTATGCTAGAAAAATTCAGGTATCAAAACCTTCAGTAGTTCTGATTTTCGAGTAAATTCATTTGTGGAAAGCATCACTTTCTTAACAGCATAGACACAAGGAAGAGAAAAATTGCATATATTTACACAAACAAAACGGATACACTTTGGTTAGTGATAGAAAACCTCCTTGGCTTCGTCTATATAGACTGGCTGATATACAATACAAGGTATTTATAGCACATTCATGAACATTAAAAAATCTAAGTCGACCCTCTTCAAAGCAGTATATTTTTCTCATTTTTCCTTTCACAACCAAACCAGAGGCTGGGTAAAAAGAACAATTCTTTTGAAAGGTGAGTAAATTTTAAAATTGAGACATAAATTGAAATAAATTATCGAAATAATTTCTATAACGGAGAGATACGTAGCCCTTTTACTTACAAATTCATTTTCCTGGATAGTTTACGAGGTCTCTACCTAGAGAAAGCTCACGAAAAGGCATATATTCGACCGAGGGAAGTTTCCTCATAAAAAAGAGGCATATCGAAAAAAATTAAACCGGGAATATGCACTGTAGGTACTTCCTTTAAGGCCATCTGAGAAAATGGAAATGGAAATGTTATTTGAGAAATAAATCCTGGGGAGGTCTGAATAGTTCTAACATTTACATTGGCTAGCGTAACTTTTAATAACTATTATTAATAATTCGTTGGACATGGGGACACGTTTTCAAGAGAATGGCATTGAAATAATAATTATAAGTTAGTATCATTCCAAAAATAAGTCTGGTTGTGGGTTAGAGAGAAAAAAACGGCATCATCTAAGTCTTTCAGTTAAAAAAATGACATGAAAGAGTTATGTGACGTTATATTCATGAGTGATTAAATTTAGAGCCTAGGTCCATGTGAACAAAAAAAATAAGATACGCCCGATATTTGATCATAGCCCTTACTTTATATCGGATGCAGTCTTCTTGCCTTTATAAAATTCAGACTTCTGATAAATATGGAATTATTGAAAAAGCATTGGGAATACTATCTAAAGAGAGCGTGGTCGGAGAAAATTAGAGTGATGTTAATACGATGAAATTGTATTTCCTTGGTGGAAAATAGTAATCAAGCCTCAGGATAAGTTTGACGCGATTTTTTCGAGAGGAATGATGTATAACAAGAGATCACTGCTCTCATGCAGGCCCTGAGCCTATTTCATACAGCTCGCCCAACAAAAATTTTCCATAAGATTATGCATACTTAGGTCATTTATAAAAAGTGTAGCATTGGTAAATTTAATTAAGTTCATATAGACATTAAAAAATTTAATAAATAAATATCGGGATATTTCTCGTATTTGGGAGCAACGCAGCCTTGTCAATACAAAAAAACCACCTTCGGTCATGAACAAGGTAACCGATAGCTGATATACGGTAAAAATTAAAGATATGAAGTAATGATAATTTGCACGGATCCACATAATTCTTTATTTCAAAGGATTCAATATTTTTCACTGCACTGCATCATCTTCAGGACCTAGTTAATAGAGAGTGTGGTAAGAGATTATGATAATGTTATTGGATATTAAAACGAAAAAATTGTATTTCTTTAGCGGAAAATATTAACGATATCACACGATATAGAAGAAACAATTTGTGTTTCGTTGCACTACAGCAAATTCAAGATCTAGTCCTATTCCTGATGGTGCTGCATTGCAATGAAACACGCTGAATTCTTTTAAATAAATAATTACGTGGAGTAGTGCATAGTATCATTTCTTCATCATGTAATACAATGGATGTCCACAATGTATCAGCTTCCACCATTCATTTCATCGTAAAAAATTGAACAAACGCTCAGATCCGGATAAATTATTGTTCCTCGATCAGTCGAAAATCAGGAAAAAATCATCCCTCAGCCTCTTTATAGGGTTTAATCCACAAAAAGAGAACGAGAACGGATGAAGACCGCCAAAAGTTGGCAGGGTCGAGCGAGGACACATAAGACTTTCCTCTCTCACTAACGCACACACATGCACACAAGGGTCGCAAAAAGAGAAATTCGCACATATGAGAGGCAAAGTTCTCGCCCCAAAACTTCCATCTTATATCCAGCGGCAACGGCTTCCGCCTCCCGAGTCGCTTGAACTTTAAAAGCGATCCATCCCGAGTTTGGCGCTGTGCTGCAAGTGAGTAAGCCAGCCATCGTTTAAAGCAAGATTCAGTTTTAACCCTGCTCTCCCAAAACACGACGTCAACGTATATATCCGGCCGGTGATATATGCGCCGCGTATGATGTGCATACCGTATCGCTCGATATTAATTTCGGTCAAACGGGGCCCTCTCATGAGGAAAGGATGGGAGAGAGAGAGGGTGAAATGGGGCAAACTTCGTTGGGGAGATGGCGCCGCCGTCGCGTCCGGAGAGAGAGACGGGACAATCTACGCCAGATCGTTAATATACATAAATCTGAACGTTCCCCGACCTCTCCTCCCAATCTCTCTCCTCTCTCCGTATTTCCTCCGAATAATTGACGCAAACATTCAGCCCTATAAAGGGTGGATGGAAATTTCGCGCCGTACACCATCCAGGACGCATCAAGTCACCGCGAAAGTGGAACTTTGAAGCTGATGCAACTGATACGCTCATTTCTTATGGCTCGTATGAGACTATTCCTGTATTTTTTATGGCTAGTAGTGCAAAATTCCGAGCATTTAATTTGAAGGAAAAACGTAAAATAGCACATGGTTTTAAATACAACTGAGTAAATTGGGTTACCTAAGAGTGAATGTTATTGTAAATAATTCCAACACCGCCACTGATATCAAACATTTGTATGCGAAAAAATTTTTCCTTCATCTTTATCTTTAAAAAAGTTGTGATGGAATACAGGGTAATGAAGTGCATATAACCCATCAGTTATCTGTAAATGCTGCCCGCGAGCACCCAAACGTATCTGCGCAAAACATTGTTATCAGCATAATGTTGCATTTGTTTTTCTCTCTGCTTATTGTATCATGCCAGTGCTTGGATAAATGACAATTCTTCAATCAATAACGGCCTCGAACGAAAAAAATAAAAAGATGATGAAGGCCACGATGGAGAAAAAACTTGGCACATGTTTGAAGATAAACTCAAGAGCAATAAAGGGAGATAAAAGTATCAAACGAATTCAAGCTGGTGATAACAATACTTTTAAAATACACATATTTCCCGTGAAACACTCTTACACACTAAGGACAAGATAACCCTTTGTTTAATGCATTTTAGCCGAGGAATTTATTCTTCCAAAGCTAATTCTTCAGTTGTAGCAGCATTTTCCCGAATTATTCTGGTTGCAATTCTTAATTTCGAATATTGCGGTGCCTTCTCTCACTTGGCGCACCTGATGAGGACCTTCAAATTCTAGCAGTAAGGGCCCTTTTATGTTACGCATTTCAATTGTCACTACGTATTCTTCATTCTGACGCATTCTTCATTTCGTCTTGTCAAATGCTAAAATTCAAAGAATGAGGATGTTAATGAATACTTAACGGCCAAATAACACTTGTACTATTTGGCCTCGGGTATTTTTGGGATTTACAAACCACTCAGTGTTTTTTATTTGATATTTCGAAAAAATTACGCTGAAGAAAAATGCATAAGGTTGCGATGATCAAAGAGGAATGAATAACTGAGGCAAATAATATATTTACCATGCATTGGTGACAGGTGAAATGTACCAACACGGAGACGATTTGCAGCAAGTCAAAGATATCTATAAGAGCTAAGGTGGTTAAGAGGTTCTTGCCAAAATAACCATTTTACAGACGCTTGGATTCTGCAAATGCTTTCCTATTTTTTTAAATAGGTTTCTTCCATTCCCATCATTTTGAAAGGTATTGTGTGCATTCAAGGGAAATTGATGAGATCTGAGTAGCGTATTCCATTCCGTAAAAACCAGCTCGTTGATGTGCTTGACAATCCAATAGGTACTTCGAAGCAGAAGAAATAAACTTCCAAAAAGGAAATAGATCGGAGAATCGGCAGGATCTTGGAGAAATGCCAAAAAGATCTTCCTCTTCTTCAATATGGTCAATTGATTTCACAAAATGCCAGCTATGGAGATCACATATTAGCCAGACCGCTTCACTTCTGAGAAATGAAAATCGTGTGGTGTACACGGTATTTGCATTTCCTCCGATGAGCATTTGAAATATGCAGCAGCATTTTTCTTCGCTATTATAGATAACGTTTGTCACTTATTATAAACGTTTCCTCATCAAATCGAAGAAAAGAGTGCCAAACAAGTGTAATTCATAGGAGGAGAAATTGGCGTAGTATTTTATACCGAATTCAAGAGAAATATGAATAGGTAAAAAGAATATTACGAGGCCTGCAGTGTCAAAGTAAATTCATTAAAATATTGAATTTAATCTTTTAGTGCCCATAAAAAAAACCTCATGATATAATACCATGCTTTACCTCTCCAAATATCGATATGAGTAACAAAGCTTGCAAGTTAGCAGATACTCCTCACATAAATGTGATGCATGTTTTCAGCCATCTATATTGACTATGCCATATTGGTTCAACCGGTGTACAATTTCCGCAGGTTATGCATCGTAGATCCTGCGGAGGCAAGGTTTCAAGAATAAATCACACTAATCGGAAATCGCATCATTCCTTTAAGCGTTATAGTTCCTCCAATTTTCTTTGCAAAAAGTAAAATTATTGAGTTCAGACAGAATTTCTCAGAAAATTCCTCACACCATAATACCATACTTTACCTATCCGATAATCGATATGAGTGCCAAATCTTGAAAGCTAGCAGATACTCATCAAATTAATATGAAGTATGTTTTTATCGAGTGATGCTGATGATGATGACCCTTCTCAGACTACAGGTGAATGTTTCTTCAAGTTTTCCTATCTAGAAACGTGGAAAAGGAAACGCTGTTTTTTCCGGATGAATGTCCTTATATGAGAAAACTCGAGTGAATAGTGTGTCTTTGCGCTACCTTGGAAATCCTCAATGAGTTAAAAAGAGGATTACCCCTATGTAAGATCGTAACGTGTGCCCATGGGCGTTCCTCCTCTGAGAAATGGATCTTTTGCCCAGTGCCCATGCCCGGCTACAGGCATGACAAAAAGGGGTCAGGGGGTCTCGGAGTACCGTGGATGTGTAAACGTGCTTTGCGGTCCTCAGGGACACCTTCACAGTGACTTTGCGACGAGAAAAACTCATCCACTGGCGAAAAACCTTCGAAAAATGATTTTGTGAGTAACCGGGAAAGATGGTGCGGTAAATTACCATCTAGTGATTTCCTTGGGGCAACAAATTAATAGCCTCAGGGGTGTGACTTGGTTTTGCTAGGAAGATAAAGGAGTTCATATAACTCTAGTGGGAAGGTGAGATCTGTCAATCTCCTTCTAGTAAGTACTCAATTAAATGTGTTGACGAGAAATATAAGAAGGTATTTCCTTTCACAAACAACACGATTGAGAATTATTCCTTTCTTGAATTCGTATTCAATATATTCAATAAGAATTTCAAAATTATGTTTGGAATATTCTAAAACGGATGAATATAGGGAATTAAATGGATCAGCCAGGTATAAATAGAAGATTAGAAGAAGTGAGAAGTCTCAAATAGTCTTGAGAATAATACGGATGAATCAATTGAACAAATCATTAAACATGATGGCTCGATGAAGACAAAAATGAAAACGAGGAACGACTTGATGTCAGAGAATACAAAAAAGGACACAAATGGTAATTTTCATGCAGGTGTGGAAATTACCATTTGCGTTCTTTCATCATGGATATATCGAGCTTTAGCCAAATCAAGCCAGAAATTTTATGCGAAAAAATGGCCGCATTGAAAAAAGCGTTCAATTTACTTCACCAACTCTAACTATCCTCTATATCGCCAAATTTAAAAGTCACAGGAATATTGTAAATATGTTATTTATAATCAAATGGCCATAATTCTCAAAAATCATCCATACTTTCAGAAATCTATGTTTGAAGAAGTTCCACGTTTTACAAAGTCAACCGCTCGGAGAGAAATGATACATCGTATCGCTGATACAACCTCTTAAACTTCAACGCAATAGATTTTGTCACGTTTCAAATTGTATTCTCACCATCATACTCCAAATACGAGGCCTTTAATGGGGTTTTTATATTATAAGTGGCTATTATTGAAACGTTTTACATAATATAAATGCGAAATAACTGATCGAAATAAGCGAAATAACTGATCATTCGTTGGTATCGCTCACTATCTCTGCCAATGAATACAAAATACTTGAGTAAACATTCCTGCGAACTACGCCTGTACCACGAGAGTAAATTATGAAATATTTGAAATTCCGTAGTAAATGTTAATGGGAATGCTGTTTTTAGTGAAAACGAAGCATCTAATGGATTTTCAATCATTTTGTTATCTCTCCATATCAGTCTTGAAGCTACAAAGTTTTCCGTAAATCGCAGGAAAAAAGATGTTAAATTAAAACCGTCGATCCCTGGAAATCTCCCAAGACATGTCGAGAGAAAAAATTACCTCTTCAAAAACACAGAAAATATCCAAGCAATTTTAGCCTAAAGGCTAATACAAAAAATGTAGAAACAAATTGCTCGAAAATCTGCGGAACAGCCGCCAGTAATTACTACACATCAAAATTTCAAAAGGCAAATAGAAACACTAAATTACAATCTAATTTGCTTAAAGAATTAATTGGTGAAAAACAAAGAGATCGTTCTATGATGCAGTTAGAATTAAATGGAATTGCTATTTATGGTTGAAAAAATTTAGCCTCTGAATTTAATAAATAATAAATAATTTAATAATTTTGCACATTCAACAAAATTGTTGAATGTGCAAAATTAGAATACAATGATGAGAACAGGGCATGTACTCAAAATCCCTGTGCTAATAAAAGTGAGTTGAATTCCTTTTTCATAGAATCAGTGGTGGCAAGTGAAATGGTAAAATTAGTTAAAACTCCTTCGTGTTATAAGTCCCCTGCACATGATGGTATAGATGTTAGAATGTTGAAATTAATCATTGATGATGCTGCTCCTGAGTTTGCTCACGTTTGTAAATTAAGTTTTATCAATGGCGTATTTCCGAGCCCACTGAAGAAAGCTGTTGTTATACCAGTGAATAAAAAAGGGACAGACAAAAAATAACGAATTACCGACCGATATCTCTTTTGTCAGTATTCGAAAACATTCTAGAGAAACTTGCTAAAATTTCTGAAATTCCTAGATAAGACCGAATTTTTTAGCGAAAATCAGTTTCGATTCAGGATTGGGAACTGAAGGTGCTCTAGAGAAGCATATGACCGAACTATACAATTCAGTCAAATCAAGCTCGCGAACCATTGGGCTATATTTAAACATAACAAGGCCTTTGATACACTCTCGCACAAAATACTGCTAATGAAACTTGAGCAAGCTGCTGATTCTGATTGAGCAAGCTGCTGATAAAGCCAAGTAAATACGAGGATTGTCACTGAAGTGGTCCGAAAGTTATTTGTCGACGAGATCACAATGAGTAAAAGTAAATAATTGTTTTAGTGAATATGCTACAATTGAGACGGGAGTATCACAGCGCTCTGTTTTTAGGACCTATTCTGTTTTTGATTAACGTAAACAATTTATGTGAAATTAAATTCAATGGTGAACTCACATCCTTTGCTGATGACATAGCACTTTGCTACTCAGCTCCCAGTTGGAGTTGTGATGAAACATTTGTTAAAGAGGATCTACGTTTCTTGCGAAAATGGTTTGATTTCAATGGGTTAGAGTTAAGTAAAATGACGAAGTTTGTGCTATGACATATGTAATACTAGTATTTTTAATTGTAAACTTATATTTCATTATAAAAGTTGTTTCAATTGTGTCTGTAACTGTCCAGTTATTGATAGAATGTATGAAATGAAATACTTGGGAGTAATTTTGGACAATAATCTATGCTGGGATAAATATTTACTTACTGTAAACAAATGCCTTAAAAGTGCCTTGTCCAAATTTTACTACCTACGAAACAAATGTCCACTTCCGGTTAAAAAAACCATTTATCATGCTCTTGTTCATTCTAAAACTTATTATGGTATAATCTGCTGGGGCAGTGCATACATGAGCACATTTAAGTGTACATTCGTTTTGCAAAAAAAAATAATTAGGGTAATATTGTCTATAAATTATTATGAGCACTCATTTCCGTTGTTTGTGGCCCTAAATTTGTTGCCACTAAGGCATTTGTATTTATTCAAAGTGCTTAAATTGTTTTTTGCCAGAAGTGGAAATATGCCGAGTGGATGTGACAAATATAAATATAATTGTAAGTAAAGAGTGAGTCATTTATAGTAGCAAACAGACCTAAGTTAACATTATATAAACGCTGTTTTCTTTACATGGTGCCAAAGTTATTTCAAATACTGCCCGCTAGAATAAAAAAAATCCTCAAATGTTATGTTAAGACTTGCTAAAGGCTGGCTTTTCTCGCAATAAATAGTTGAAATTTTATTTTGATGTTATTTATTTAAAACACTCATGTATCATTTACTGCACTATTATGTTTTTATTGGCATACATTTTGTTACTTGATGGTGGCTCAATTCTGGTCCTATGACCTTGGAGACCACCTTCTCTTTTTTTGGATTCAGATGTAAAAACAAAATGTAGGAGTAAATAAATTATTATTATTATTATTATTATTTATTTTTCCACAAGATTTACTTTGAGGTCTGCCAGTGTCGGGCCTTGCCAAGACGCTGCCTTAAGTTACAATTCATTTAAAAACAGTCAAACTGTTCTACATGTATCCAGTATTACAGATTTTTGAATGTTATATATTGTGTTTCTTTTAATTTTTAATTGTTCAATTCCAAAATTAAGTGATGAATGTATTATTCCTGTTGATGATATTACTATGGGGATGATGGTGGTCACGTCCTGTTTCCAGATAGTTTTTATTTGCCTTGCGAGGTCTTGATATTTTTGTTTCTTTTCCTCGTATTTCTTCTTAAGGTTGTGGTCAGCCGGAACTGCTATTTCAATTATAAAGGTCTGCTTTTCTTTTTTTTAAATCCAGATTATGTCCGGTCTGTTATGCTGAACAGGTTTGTCTGTGTAAATTGTGTTGTCCCAGTATAATTTTTTATTTTCATTTTCCAGCACTGTAGCAGGGGTGAACAGGTAATATGGTTCATGATCCATTTTTAATCCGGTAACATATGCTATTTCTAAATAAATAATTTTGCATACATTATTGTGTCTTTTGGTGTATTCATTACCAACTAAATTCAAATTATTATTATTATTATTATTTTAGTTTATGCACCTTCTCAGTTGATTAAAACCAGCTAGAAATATTCACCTATCCCAAGGTCAATTTAGGATTAGGCTCGGATGTTAAGGAAGAGAATTCACCCTATCCTACACTGTCCGATCATGCCCGACCCAGGAATCTTCACACGATCTGGCAGGTCTATAGTAAAACAGCTTTTTGCCCGAGGTTAATCAGTTGGTTTTTAATTCCCAGGTCTTCGACTCCTTTTTTAAATCTTTTAGACAAGACTCCCTCCGCAGAGATTATCAGTGGGTGTATGCTGACGTCTTTCAACTGCCAAATATTTTTTATTTCACCGGCCTAATTCTGATATTTTTCTGTTTTCTCTCTTACCGTAGACTCAACATTATGATTTATTGGCACTGCTACATCGACTATGTTTGCTCTTTGCTGTAATTTTTGGATCAATAAAATATCAGGCCTATTGTAATCTATGGTTTTACCTGTAAGTATCGGTCTGTTCCAGTATAAAATGTGTGTATCTGTCTCTAGTACGGCGGGTGGATGGTAATTGTAATATGGTGGAGTATTTTTTAAAAGTCCATAGGTAGTTGCTAGGTTTTGGTGGATAATTTTGGCCAACTGGTTGTGCCTATTGAGATAGTCATTACCAGCAAGAGCTGAGCACCCCAAAGTTATGTGTTCAATGGATTCACCCGTTTTCTACATTTCTACATCGATTCCCACATTTTCTACATTTATCTGCAATTTCAAGTTTTAATATGTTTTTTTCATAGTTGTGAGTTCGTATAACTCTGTCTTGAATTGCCATCACAAACCCTTCAGTCTCCGGGTATAAATAGCCATTGGAGCCATTTCAGAGATGCGTTTCTGTCAACCTAATCCTCCTGTATGCCTGTTGGGAACTTTCCATGCAAGATTTTAGACTTCCATTCCTGCTTTTGTTGGTTTAGGTCTGGTATTTGAATCCGATCTTGGTTCTGTCCAAAATTCAATGGTGTGTATCCCACGTCAGCCTTTATTACTTCTTTCATTAATGCATCTTTTGACGATTTTAAGAAGGATTTCATTGACTGTTGCTGAGATCGGCATTGTCGGAGAATATTTATTAGGCCTCTACCTACTTCCTTTCTTGGGATATATAACTGATTACTGAAGCCTTATCATGTAAACATCGGAATTTATTCAAAAGTTGCCTAGTCAGTCGGTTCAGCTCATTTAGATCCGTGTCAGACCATTTTAAAATTCCGAAGGAGTAAGCCAGTACAGGCACTGCCCAGGTATTTATAGCTGCTATCATGTTCCCTCCAGATAGCTTTGCAATCAGGATCTTCGTCACCCGACATTTATATGCATTTGCTCGGGATTTATATATATATTTAGATGACCCATCTACAGGAAGTATCTCTATATCGTCTATACATACCAGTGCTGTCTGAGGTTTTCCCTTATTTAAGTGAACACTGGCACATTTATCCAGTCCAAATTCAATACATATATCCTCACTAAACATTTTCGCAGTTCTGATGAGTACCTGAAGTTTTTCTTTTGACTCGGCGTACAGTTTCAGATCATCCATGAACATTAAGTGATTGACTCTAGTATCATTTCTACAATTTAACCAATATCCGATGTTACATTTATTTAGTAGAGTTGACAGTGGGTTTATTGCTAAACAGAACCATAGTGGTGACCGTGAGTCACCTTGAAATATTCCTCTTCGGATGTTTAGGGAACACATTTTATTATTATTATTATTATAGAATTATTATTATTATTACTATTATTGCTGGTTGTTTCTACATTTTTTACCACCCACTCATTCTTGCCTAGAGAAAATTGAGCGGTGTGAAACGAGGAAGCCAAGAGGACAGGCGTACGACACAAAGGGATGCATCGTAGGTTAAAAGCGACCGTTAGCCTAGGAACTCGCATGGAGACAAATACAGACGCTGGTAATGGCCTCAGAATTGCATCAACTCAAGCGGGAGCCTAAATGCCCTCATCTCCCTATCCTATACCTATCCACATCTGATGCCTCAGCCCCCTTTCTAGATGTCACTGAATACATATGCAAGGCAGCAGAATTTAGACGTGTTTTGGTTAATTACAATTACTCGACTCAAAAAATGTACCTAATTAGCAAATATCTTGTTTTCGCCATATTTTTTAAACATTATTTGGGATTAAACATTAATATAGATAGTCAATTACGTTTCAAATAGTCTACAGTATATTACACCGAAATGAGGACCTTGAAATTAAAGTTAACCATGCACTTATAGCGATAGTCTTAAATAATTTTTGTTTTGGCTTTCGGCTGAATTCTCCTTTATCCAGTTTTTACTGTTGATAAAATTGAGCAGAGTGACACGAAGAAGAAGGCATAGGATAAGAGGAAATCCACTATTGGTTAAAAGCGACCATTCCCCCAGGAAAAAACCAATACGACAAATACGCACGTTGGCAATGCCCTCAGAGTTACATCACCACAAGTGAGAAACTGTATGTCCTAATCTCCATATCTTATACATATCCCAACCTACGTCTCGACCACCTCTCCCTAGACCTCACGGTAAAAAAAATATGTAAGGCAGTCAAAGTAAAGATGTTTTGGTGAATTTCATATAATAAACCTAAAAATTTATCTCGTCAGCAAATTTCTTGTTTTCGTCTTAATTTTTAAATCTTAGTAGGCCTTAAAGATAGTTAAGTAAGCTTCAAATTATCTTCAACTTGTAACACCGAAAATACGAAAATAAGACCTTAAATTTGGTCATGCGATTTATTATAGTTATTATCTTGAATAATTTTTCTTATGTTTTGAGGCTGAATTGTTCCCTTTCCATTTCTTATTGTTGAGATACATTGAGCACCGCGACACGAACAAAGAAGCATGGAATAAGAGGAAATGCACTGTTGGTAAAAAGCGACCGTTCGCTCGGGAAACTCGCATCACGACAAATGCAGACGTTGGCAATGCCCTCAGAATTGCATCAACTCAAGAGAGAGACTTTAACCCCCCCACCCATTCTCCGTACCTATCCCCACCTGCGTCCCCACCCCATCTCGTGACGTCCCTAAAATAATATGCAAGGCAGCGGAAGCGACGTCGACGGAGCTAGGACGTACTACAACTGCGGCCCAGGGCATAGGGAAGAGGGCTGGAATTGCACGTGTGGGGATGAGAATGGATAGAGAAGAGGAAGAGGAGATTTGGTCTACTTAGCGTACATCACCGAGACAGAATACGAAATGAGATTCCGACGGTTGAGTGTGCAGTTTGGGGCGTAGAGACGTTCTGCATGGGACCATGGGGTTGGAAAAACGACGGTCGAGGCAAGGGGAGGATGGCAGAAAGTAAGTAAGCAGGAAGAACGATTTCGTTATATTGGAATTGAAATCTAATGAGATTTCGTGGCACTTAAGGTCATTTTGTTTGCACAGCAGTAGCTCCCGAAAGTGGCCGTGAGAACCAGATGGTAGTTTAGTTGTCTCTGGAGTTAGGGATTAATGGAATTCTAAGCAGCAAGAAAAGAAATATAGGAGTATATTCCCGCGATTAAATTGGGCATTAGGATTACAATGTGGGCTTTTAATCGCCAGTAGTTTTACAATCACGACAATTTAGTGCTAAAAGTAACCATTAACGATTGTAGATGATTAAAGTTAGAGGATATAACGTACAAAGTGCGGAATAAATTAAAATAAATGGAATTAAATTAATTGGCTGAATAAAAATAGAAACAATAATTGGCTTTTGATTTATCGGTGAATTTAAAGTAAAATTTTTTTCCGAGTGTCGCACCAGGTAATATCGTCAACGTTTCGAAAAACGACTTTTGTGCCATCATCAGGATGTGTTCTTCCTACCCTGATAGAGAGTAAATCCTAAAAAGGCAGGTATTCACATCTAGATGATGACAGAACGCTCATTTTTGGAAACGCGGAGGCATAACCCGCAGCTAAGATCGCGAAATATTTTTTTAAAAAGTTCACATCCCGTTGCACGGACAGAAACGCATGCAGATATTCCAATAATACAAGGTAAATAGTGGGTAATTTTTTGTATGGTTAATCAGGAGCAAACAACAGGAATAAATCCGAAAATGTTTATAAATAAAATGTGACTATCCCGTTTAAGATATCCTGAACTAGAAGAAATTTCTGAAGACTCGATAAAAACAGGAACCAGAGTGAATGAAATCGAAGTAGCACCCAAAAGAGTTACGCAATGACCATCAGCATATAAAAGAAGATTCAATCTTATTGCTGAAATCACTATCACTAGTCAGTCAAAGTGAGTAATTTATTATTGAGAGTAGTTTTATATGAATGAAGAACAAATATCCTTCCTCTCTAGGACAGGTGTTACTGATAGGTATTACAAAATAACGCACTTACTTGTTTCATTTTTTTTCGGTAATTTGGTATGTGCCTTTTCCCTCCAATATTAATTTTCTAATTTCTCAGAAGCCAGGAAGTCTTTCACTTCTTCCAACACTCCCACACACAACAGTCTCACACACTCTCACATGTTAAACCCCGGCAGCCATCTATCACCCTCAAATTGGCATGTGTCACATTATTCATTTCTTATTAATACACATTTATTTCCGTATACAATGACAACTATTTTCAGACGAAAACTCAGGAAATGAATCTAGTACCAATAGTTATACAGAGAAAATGTTTAACTTTTATATTTCTACCGCCATATATTGCCGACTATTTATCTTGCATTATTTGAATATCAGCATGCATTTCTGCCCGTACATATCAAATCGCGGTATGAGCTAGTGACTTTTATAAAAACATGTACGGACCATACGCAAAATTAGTTTTCGAGAACAATTGAATGTGCCATCCCTAATTGAAATTGAAATAAATTGAAAAAAAAAATTCTCAAAAATAGTTCCTTCCCACTACAAATAAAAGCAGGAATATTGTAATTCTCTTTCTGGTAAGAAGTAAATACTTTAACAACTACTGTATTGTGGAATTGAAATCACTCTCTAGTGATTTTAAGGGGAAAGTGTATTCTCTTAAATAGAGTTTTAACCTTTTGCAAATATGAATACGATAGAGATGGAGCTCTACCCTCGTTAAATGGCCATCAGTGGCTTGTACACAAAAGTTTTTAAATACTTACTGGTTCTTTCGCATCATTAGGGTAAAAATATGAATTTGAGTATGAAAGAAATGATTTCCTTGACATTTTTTCGGAATAAATAGGATACTTTTAACCAACACATGAATATAGCGCTTAGCGTACAAATAAAAAAGAGGTTTGTAGACAAAAATCAAGAGAACTCCAATGCATTATTGTTATTATTAAGACGTATTAGCATAATTTTTTGGGTAGCTCCTCTTTTTTCTGTCCATACCGCAATTTAGAAGAAATTCTCATTCAAGGTTCATCACAAAAGAAACGATAAACCTAACGTTGTATTTTAAAGCGAAGTCGTAAGCCAATGATAGCAAGTCGCCGATCTACGTCGGCTACGATATTCGACTCGACAGATGCATTTCATCTACTTCAGAGGGGTACCTACTCATTAAAACTTACGGTGCCGGGATGAGAGCTCATAATCAAGCTTGACGCACCCGACACTATCTTTGTGGGAGATGAGCTGAAGGCCACCAAGAGAGCACAGTCTTGAATGATACTTGAACAGGCGAATAAGTACGTAAAGAAACGAGACATTACTTCCGTCGCATAAGTTTAGCGACAGCACAAGTGTCCCACGTGTGCGAATGGCCCCTTATACGCTTGATGCGGCATTAAAGCGAGGCATATTTACGCGTGGAACGGAGGTCACAGAGAGAATTCGGGAGCGATCGCCGGGTGGCGGGATCACGTGACATCGCTTCGTCACTAGTCAGCAGTGATGGTAGTTGCACCCGCATTGGGCATACTGGTAGGGACGACAGTTGCTTTTATACAAGCGTATAAATTCGTCGTTTGGAGAAGACGATGAGTTATTATAGCATGGATAGTATTGTTATGACTGAGTGAGGAGGGAATGATAGTTGGGTACTTGAGGAATATGTTATTAATTATATCTGCTCTTTACAATAAGTTTAATATCACGTTTATTTAGCTCTGTCTTTACAAAATATAGATTCAGAATGCCATCGAAACATACTTTTACTGTTTAGAACTGGACTGGACTGTGAAACCCTCTACTAGAAATGTTATAATTACCTGTTAAAGCAGTAATCAAACCATCTCTTTTATACTTCAACGTTTTAGCTATTTTTGAGCATGTATTTTATGTCCGTTTTTATATAACTTTTTCTACATAATTTCATGTAAATTATGTATGTATTTGTTGCTTTTAAGTGTATGTACCTAAAGTATTGAATCCCTACATACAAATACGGGTAATAATGAATAGGAAAGACTTTGATATGGAGTGGACCGCTTTACTGTGCAGAATCATAGATACTTAGGAAGGATAAAGAGAAAAGAATAGAGGCGCTCGAGATGTGGGCCAGGAGGAGAATGGAAGAAGTGAAGTGGACTTAGAGAAGGAGAAACGACGAAGTGCTGGACATGGTGGGTGAGGAGAGGCAGCTTTTAGATGAGATAGGGAGGAGACAGAAGGTATGGATGGAGGGAGTAATTAGCGGGGAGAAGATGTTGAAAACCGTGTTAGAGCGTTGAATGTTTGCTAAACGAGGGAGGGGAAGGAAGAGAATAGGATTCTTAGATAGAATAAAAGGGAGTAGGGCTTATTCTGAATTGAAAAGAGAAGTAAGGAAGGGATGGAGGAGAGGCAGCCAGAATACTTCTTAAGTACTCTATGGAAACCTACCTTAATCGATAGAATCCTTAGAATGAATCATTAGGACTACCGTGATTATTTTACCGATGCATACTCCCCCATTCTAGCTTACTCAGTTATTTTCTCAATAAAAATGCAACAAAAAAATATTTTCATTACATGCTTTAAATTGTCATTATAAAGGCTATCTCATTATATATGCTTCTAGCAAAACGATTATAATTATTGAAATCATTTTGCTAGAAGCATAAACATATTTAAACATATTATTAACTAAAGTTCCACGAACATGGGAGATATATTTCAAAGGAAAAAACTCACTTCTGTGCAGCGGAAAGAAAGGAATCCTAGAGACATATGACGGGAGTAATTAAAAAAGTTCTTGAAGAAGATGTGTATTAAACTTTGAGCAAGAGAATCTGTATTAAAGGCGTATATTTATTACTCATTTTGCTATGGGTAAATCGATATCTTGACCAAGATAGTACATATGTATTACCGCGAGATTAAAAGGTTGATCAGATAACCACCGAACAAATGATATGGAGCGGTTAAACAACGCATTTTTCAAATGAATAGGCACTGGGTTCAGATTAGACAATGTGGATTGGAGTGTCCATCGCTGCCAGGAGGAGGCAATAAGGTAAGAAATGGAAGGTTTTTAGATGGTTATTTTCCCCAGGGTTGCTTTTAGACTATTGTGTCGGACGAAGTAGCAACCATAACGTTTCAGATGGGAAAGATAAATTTTTCTCCGAATAGGTATTGTTGTAGAGTGACCAATTATTAAACCACCGACTTGAATACAGCCGATGATGGCGGATGCAGGATTTTAGCAAACTAAATAAACCCTATATGCGCTCCGCTGTCAGTGAATAATTCTGAACCCCAGCAAGAAATTTTAGAATACAAACCTTGAGAGAATATACATTCACATGAAAGTTTAACTCTAAAAAAAATTCAAATAGTTAAACATAGAAGTTGCCATTTAAAAATTCTATCACCTTATGACAACTACAATGTGTGATTATCCGCTGATGCTGTTTTTGATTAATAATGTGATTTCTAAAAACAATATTATCAGAAACATATATAATATTAGAATCAATCAAAATAAATAGAGACTTCGTACATGAAATTTCCATATTTTTTTTAAATCCCATCATTCTATTTCAGAAAAAGTATGGAATAGTTTCACTAGACAAAGGAATTAAACCGCTGCACTGAACCCAATCCTCAGCATTTAAAGTACCACAGAAGGAGCCCTAAGGGAAAGTTACAAAAAATAAATTGCATATAGCCTTCTTCTTGGAAAAATAATGTAAAGTACAAGCTTCCATAGTAAATGGTGAAACGACATCGGAGTCCATTTATCTCAGTTATGTGTAACAGAATCCTCTTTTATGCATATAGATAGATTTATGATCGAATCAACAAAATTCAAAATCCATGTCAAATTGTAGGAGATATATATTCTCGGTAGAAATTCTACCCGATAGTGCGCAATTCTTGCTTCATCAAATCTCTATTTCCTATTCAACTATCCACGATTCCCATTCCGCAGTTGACGCGTTCCCTGGAGCTCTCTCGTCACACGCCGCTGGGTGACTCGCTAGCTCTCTGCATGCGGATGAGAAGATGGGAGACGAGCGGGATGCATAGGGAGATACTGCAGGGACAGAGCAGCGACGGAGCGGATTGCAGTGGACGAACTGAAATCGTGTTGCAAGGGGAAGGTATGTACACCGGTTTGCTCTGAGAATTCGAGTCATATAATGTTGATATGATGACATAGGGGTCATTTATTTCATTATATTTTAGAGTAGCAGTAAAATTTTCTTTATGCATATTTACTTTTGTTATTTATTGAGCTTTTTTGTGCTGCAGGTAACGTGTCCGAGTAAAACTAGTTCATCTAACGATAATATTTCGAACGCCCATTAGCAGTTTGAAAAATACGACATACCTCTCAAAATTATAAAGTTGTTAAAATTTTCGTGGTATATATGTTGTAAATTATAAAAACTTTTGGGTTTACATGCGTCCTCTAGCTTAAGAGTTACTAGTGACTAATTAAAAAGGACTAATGCGTCTGCTCTGAGTGGAACCTAAAGGACACATCAGACCTGAAGAGGTCCCTCGTAAAGAGCGGAAACGTTTACATTTAAGCCATAATGCGGGTTTACTCGAAAAAAAGTTTAATTGACTCTTTATATTACATTTTTTTAGCTCACTTGGAAGTTTGAACGCGATCTGATGGTGACACTTGGCTTCCTTCCCTTGTAGGACAACAGTAATTCCCCTCATGATATTCTAAATTTGTCCGTTTAACATTGCTTATTATTGCCTATTGTGATAGAGTTAAATAAATGAAGAAACACGATATTTCCGATTCGACGCAATCAAAGTTTGATGCAGCTTAAAGTCTTCTGATATCTTATGTTATTTTACTTAATCTTACGCCCTTGCCCTCTTTTGTCATATTTTAAAAAGATATTTACGTCATATGTTTAAAATGTCTTTTGTTCTGTGGAATCTGTCTTTGTAGGTATGTGTCCTTCGATCTTCTCAGAGCTTAAATTGTTTCATTTTCGTTGCCTGACAAGTTTTCGACATACTTTGTCCCTTGTCTCTTTATTATGTCTCTGATATCCGTCATCTTACAAATATTCTCTATTCGTCGCTTACTTTTCGAGCTATTTTCGACGAAAAATCCACGGCCTTTATCGTTTTACACATATGTTGATGAAGTCACCAACTCATATCGAACGGGTTCAGAATAATTGTAATTTTTGCAGAGTCCTCATTGTTTGCACAAGATAATCAATATCTGAGGTAATCTATGTAACATGAAGCCCCTTAACGACCACTCATTCATTCATTCATTCATTCACGTATACAAATGTTTGGGGTGAACGAGACGAGATACGGCAAAAAGTCTAATGAAGACCCCCTCTAAAATTGTCTGAAACCCCAGGAAAAATTATGAAAACACTAAATTTACAATTATTTATCAGTCTATTCATATAAAATTGAGTGTATGGGGATTAGTTCAAAAAATGGCCACCAAATTCCAATGGCGGCGCGGCAGTCATACAAACGAACAATCATAGCAACATATTTGTTTATGCAAACAAGAGGAGCTAAATTGGGAAAGAGATGAAGGAATTAAAACGAAAATTGATAAATGTAAGGAAGGAAATTAAGAAAGTAACATTTGAAGTGTCTATTTCTTTGCGTCTTCTTTCCGCAAGAACAAACATCTGTTTAAATCAAAGCGCATTCAAATGAATCTATATAACATGAAGCCCCTTAACGACCACTCATTCATTCATTCATTCACGTATACAAATGTTTGGGGTGAACGAGACGAGATACGGCAAAAAGTCTAATGAAGACCCCCTCTAAAATTGTCTGAAACCCCAGGAAAAATTATGAAAACACTAAATTTACAATTATTTATCCGTCTATTCATATAAAATTGAGTGTATGGGGATTAGTTCAAAAAATGGCCACCAAATTCCAATGGCGGCGCGGCAGTCATACAAGCAAACAATCATAGCAACATATTTGTTTATGCAAACAAGAGGAGCTAAATTGGGAAAGAAGATAAGGGAAATGAAACGAAAAACTGATAAATATAAGGTAGGAAATTAAGAAAGTAATAATTGAAGTGTCTATTTCTTTGCGTCTTCTTTCCGCAAGAACAAACATCTGTTTAAATCAAAGCGCATTCAAATCAAAAGCGGAGAAATGTAAGGTAAGAAATTAGTTGTTGTTTTTGGTATATTGCATCGAGAGTGTGGTGGTTATTAACCCATTAATCCCCAGCGTTGCGTAAACGCAACATTATTGAATTGAAATTATTAAAGAAAACCTTTGCTTCAGGATAATTTTTTCTCAGGGTTTCTGAATTCCTGAAATACCATTCGCTCTTTTTCAGTTATTTTTGGAAAAATATTCATTAAAATAATAATTTTTATTTTACTTCGAAATTTGCCTATTTCGAGGCGCGGAAGTACTACAAACTGTAAATATTTTTTTACAAAGATTTATTGGGCGATCTTGCTAGAGGTAATGTTTTCTCTTAGCTCTAAGCGTCTTTATTCATCATGTTTATTTTTGTCACGAACTTTCATCGCTACTGGTATAAATATGGTTGTTGTAAATAATGTTGCGTTTACGCAACGATGGGAATTCTCTGGTAGACCAGAGGGCTTGTCTCAAAGCATAACGAAAATCGTCAATATGGCTTTTAATCGACAACGTAGTCTTTTGGAGGCAGTTTAGATGCATTTTTGGCACTCACAGGTTGTGAGTTTGCATAGTAAAGGGTGAATGGTATCTTGAATTCCAACATGGCCATCGGTACGAATTTTACATGGAACAGTCTGGTACTTAGTGGAGTCAAACTGTTGCGCGCACACGTGGAACCGATACAGGGCAATGTCATTCCCATGTCGTTGAGTGGAAGGATTACTTAGTAGACGTTAAATTCAGCTTCATAGGTAGTAGAATGAGAGGGTGAGAAACGTATTAGTTGAAGCAGGATTGTGATGGAAGGTGGAGCATTCCTCTAGTCGCTCATTGGAATTTTCTCCGTGCAATCCTGAGTTAGCTATTTTTTCTTCTATCGCTTAGGTGATGTAAGGCTAATAATCTAGCTTCAGTTGGGTTCGTATCAGTGAAATTGTCCTCTGAAATGCATCTTTAATTCTCATCTAGTAATTATATCAATCATACCGCAGTAGTTTTTGCTCCGCTTTTTGCTGAATAATTTATTCAGGGGTTTCCTTCAGATTTAAAATTGAAGAAAATTTTATTCGTTATTTCTACACCTCAGACGTATACTTTATAAGAAGCGTCAAGAAGGTGACTGAAGAATATAAATTGACAGGAGAGGCGATTTATAATGTTTTCTTAACTTTGGAACAACAATGGGGATTACATCTTCTCAGTATTTCGAATATTGCAGGAGGTGCTGCAAGGTAAATCATATTTTACTCAAGCAGCATCAAAAGAAAAATCGTCCAGTAAACGCGCACGCCCAGGTAAAAGATGCAGAGAACAAACAGTGGTTCATCTTAATGTGAAAAAATAGAATCTACCTCCGTAGGAGTCCCGAGTTTCTGTGTGAAAAAGGGAATAGAAACACTTATTACTCAGTATGGAGGCCACTCACCAATTGAGCTCCGTCACTTATTTCTCAGTGGAAAATTAATTGAATTAATTTTGAGCTACTCAATAATTACGCTGAGGAGATAAATAACCATACATTTACTCAGAGTGAGGCAGATATAAAAAAAATGACTGGAATGGTAATGTTGTCGGGGTATTATATATTACCACGCACTAAGTTGTACTGGACAAGCCATGAGGAGATGTCTGTCGCCATTGTGAGGCAATTTATGACGAGGATTTGGTTTGGTGAATTAAATAAATATCGACAGCTCTCCGATAATTCTCAACTACACAAAGTGATACTTTTATGAAAGTTGGACTTTTTCTCAATAGACTTAACCATAATTCCATTCAGTTAGGAATTTTCCTAACAAATGGTTCCATATTTCAGGTGGCACACAGCTAAAATGTTCATTCGTGGGGAACAATTTAGAGTAGGTTATACATTGTGGTGTCTGGCCTCATCTACAGGCTATCTATATGAATTTTTGCCATATGGAGAGGTGGAACTTGAAAGTGATATGCCTAGGATTTGTAAGTTCACTAGAAGAAAGGGTTGTAATAAATTTACTGAATTTTTTTGTTAGTCTCCGAAAATTCTTGCCAAGTAAATTGATAATTTCTCCATCAGTTACAATCTATTAGTAACTCTTAAGTGCTAATTGTTATTTTTCAACGGGAAAGCAAGAGGAAATCGAACGGAAAACTGCGCACTCATGTCTTCGAGAGATTTGACAAAAAAACCGAACGGGGATTTCTACTATTCGTTTGACAGGTCAAACAATATTCTCTTAGTGCGATGGCAGGATAACTCTGTCATCGCTGTAGCTTTAAATTATGGGAATATGGTACCCATAGTAAGGACGAAAAGATATTCCCGGAGATTCCCGTAGAAAATCGAAATATCATCAACGATTACAATCAGGGAATGGGAGGGGTAAATTTTCTCGATAATTATGTTGTATGTTACCGTATCCACTTTATGAGCAAAAAATTGAGGTGGCCTCTATTCCAGAAAGAGGTTGACAGTGCAGTGGTGAATCCGTGGTGATTTTACGCCAAAGTCACGGGCAAAGCAATTCCTCAGTTAGAATTTCGGTCCGAGATCGCAAAACTTTTCTGAAACTAGAAATCGTTTCCAATACAATGGCTGATGACATTTGGCATAAAATCGGTGTCCACATGCGGGACACCTTAGGAAAAATAACATGTATGTAGGGTTAACCGCAGCATGCCCGTCAAGGGAGAATACGGCATTTCTTCCGCAGGCTACATATAATTCCCGGCAAAGATGTCAAATTTGCAAATCAAGGATAATTATGTTCTTCAAAGCGCTACTTTTAATTCCGAGCCGCATATTATTGAACATTACATCAGAAAAGACGATGAAAAATAAAATATGCAACCTAAGTTTTCAAATTTTTTTTTTGCTTTTATTTACCGGAGTTTTCCCAGCGTTGCGTAAACGCAACATTATGCAAATCATATATTATGCTGAATATAATAATTTTGTCCGAAAATTTATCTTAATTAGGCCATAATTAACCGTAAAATATGAAATAACCGGAGTTAAAAGCCCTATGTGCAGTCTGGGGAATAATGGGTTAATTTCAAAGTTAACAAGTGCTCTAAATGCCATATTAGAAATATGATTCGTGCTGTTGACTATAGTTCGTATCTTGTTGGCGATACACGATTGTAGTAGAAAGACTTTTAAACAAGTCTTACATAATATAGGTTGGTAAAAATGATTTTATTATCGTGTTTTGTGATGGTGATAACGTTTTATTTTCGTTTAAGTTCTTTTTTCCGTTAATTTCCTTGTTAATGTAGAATGTTATCCGTGAGCTGCAGGAGTGAATAGGCAGTGAATAATACAATATGGAAGATAAGTCCAAATAAAGGTATTTCTTATTCAATTATTTGTCTTGCGTTAATCACGTTTCCTTGAGTGACTAAGTTATTCAACTGTGAAAATTATCGAAATCTTGACATTCACAATGTCTTGTACACCAAAGGCTGTGATCCGTCACTCACCAGATTTATTGCGCATTGCGTTGGATATTAAAGCTGAGATATTTGTGTATCCCGATTCATTAAAACTTTAAATAGAGGTATTTCTGAAGTGAAATCATTCGCGATCACGATAAAAAATATTTCGATAAAATTCGTTATACTAGCCCCAATTCATACTAAGGCGCATTTGTTTCTAGATATTGATATTCAGTCCCAACGTAATTCGCTTACGAAGGGGAACAGCTGTTATATCTTATTCGTATATCAAGAGTTTGGTTGAGTTTTGTGGAAAATAATTAATAAACGTGTTTTTAATTGTAATTCGTAAAGTCGTTATGTTATGATATTACGTATGCATTGGGTGTTACAGTGGAACGTGGTCTCAACGTTTTTTGTATTTGAATTGAATAAGTTAGAGTTACTCGAAGAAATTTACTTTACTTTTTTAGCCCCTCAGAAAAACGTTTCTCTTTATAAATATTTACATTCATATTGTAGCCTACGTACCATGCGCTCGTTTTACGTGAAAGTGGAAATATTGCTTATACCTAAGCTAGCCAGCTTAAAAGTAAACGATTCTTAAGTAACAAGTAGCAAACAAAAAGTGTAAGACCTCCCACAGTGAGCATAACAGGCCGCAGGCCTTTTTCGGGGGGGCCTAGGGGGGGCAGAGCCCCCCCAGCGAGCTAAGCGAGTAAAGTAAATATAACTGAGGTAATAAAGTTCAATAGTAAAATTTCCATCTTTATTCAACGATAGTGGTTTGTTCTTGAAAATTTTCCTTCACGCAGCTAAAAAAAAATACAATTAGTTAGTAAATTGAATTTTTGTCTTACCTAATTCCACGCGAGAATTTGTGACATACCACAAAAGAATTCTAAAAAAATTTAATGTATAATAATTTGAAGTCAAGATTCGCATAAATCAAATTAGATCGCTAGTTTCTTCAGCTAATTTAACCTCAGTCTAAAGGATATATGCATACTATGCAATTGATTTCCCACAATTAGGGTATGTAATTAAAAGATTTCACTACAAGAAACCACAGTTTGAGAGAAAAACAAACTCTATTCACAATATTCCATAGAAATTAATACACTGACCTTTTATCTATTTAACATCACATGAGTAGTGATTTTATCTCAATTTTTAAATCACAAACACGTATTTAATTTGAAACCATGAGAAGTAGCAAAAATTTTCAATAGAAAATAACGCAATGCGTTGTCTTCCTTTACGATATTACTATTTAATCAGCTTCTCACTTTCAGGACCACTTCGTTACTGATTAAACCTTCACCCGTCATTAATGGGTGGATCCTCATATTCACATAGATGGAGTAACTATTCTATATTCAATCAAATGCACGGGATCTGTGGACCTTGAATGGTGATGTGACAAATATCCCCCCATCCCTCTGAATAATTTTCTCAGTCACACCCAAGGGCATTAGAAACCACTGAGATTAATACAGCCGCTGTGACCTAGACACAGCAACACTGAGGTTCTAAAACCAACACTAAGCTCCATTCATAATGAGAATTATCAGCTGCGGAAATATTTACTCTATTAGTGGCTACCCAAACGATCTTCCCTTTCCTGTATGTCATAGTTACAGCATTTGAGTCGTACCTACAGAATAAGTAGCGATTACTAGAAAGTAACTGCGTTATGATTTCCATACTACACTGAAACGACGTTCATGGTACTTATATTTGAGCGTATTTGAAATGTTTCCTGCATGTCCTCCATTTAAAGTAGTCAATGAAACATAAAGATCGTTGGACCACTTCGTAGTAGTCACGTAACTCTCAATTGCATGGCCCGTAATTGCTATTATTCTAACGAGTAATGGATTCAAATTATGATGGCTTAAATATTGAACCTTAAACTTGCATAAAATAACTACAAATGGTCTACAAAACGACCGTCGAACATTCGCACGACTGACGTGATCTCTAGCCGCTTTTCTTGGAATATAGAGTAATAATGACCCTCTCAGTTGATGCTTTTTACCTCCAGTACACACCTACCAAAATGTCAAACTTTATACATAGTTCTAAATTGTAAAACGGTAAATGATAATATTACGAAATTAATACCGCATCATAATTTTCGTTCTAGTTTCTTTACTTGTAAGAGATATTATTAAGCCAAATTTCACCTCGAAAAAAACATCATTGATGATTTAAATGGCCTTTCGTAGGAAGCACTACCAATATGAGTTAAATATAGCATTGGTATCACTTATAGGATTTGCTGAATATTTTTATAATTAATTTAACGATTATTCATGGACAAGGTCATTGTACTTTTACCGCATTCATTCAGGTATTATAACTTTTGGCCCATATATCACCTTAAACCAGAATTTGCACAGCTTAATGCATTAAAACTCATAAAATCTATGCATGGATACAAACATAGAGTTTAAAGCACCTTATGCATGAATCTAAAACGCCAAATCCGCATTTACTTCTACTAAGAAAAGCCCTGTACCTTGAGTGGAGTTTAGAGTTTTACGTTGGGGGTCCAGAAATACTGGCAAGGGTATAGGGGCTAGTAGTAGTACACTGAGTGTCAGTTACTGGGGGATATTTCACAGACACTAAGTGTTCCTGGAGAACTTGTTTGAATTTACTTCTGAAAACAGCATTTTGAGCACTACCCAAGAGTAAAATTTATTTAAACTTTGGATATTTTTTTCTTCATTGTACTTGAATACACAGATATTGTACTTTTTTCGGAGAAATTACCATTTAAGTTGAGAGAGTCAGGCTCCCCCAGGACCTCTCAAAACTTTGTCCATGCCTGGTATGTATGAAATGGTTACAGTCGTAAACGATTTTATTTTTTTCCAGGTGAATGATATTCAGGAATTCTTCTCTGGATCTACACCAGGTTAATTCAGCCGTATTGGCCGGGTTACAGCCGTGTTTGGAAAAGAGAGAGGTGCGGTAAGAATTGGATAAGGAGGACCCTGGCCCAAAACGTAATCCACGAGAGGGAAGGGGTAGTGGGATAAGGGGAGCACGTGAGTGAGCGACAAACTGCACGCCGGTGACGTCTCTAAGTGGGAGTCACGATGAACGGGGATGACAGTTTTACGAGCGGCCGGGGTGTAGCCGCTGGAGGGTGCCCATGAGCGGAATGGGCGTATCAGGTGCAAGGCACTTGATCTCCACGTATAGGGGTGCAACGGATGGGTTCACACGGTAGGTGGGTAGTGGGAGGCACGTGCGTCATAGCGATGCAACCACTGCGATATGCTTCGGAGAAATCTGCTGGCGCAACCGATCGCCCGTGACATACGATATCTCGCTATGATATTATGCTATTATCAGCAGTAATAATAAGATTTTTTAACCAATTTTCTTAATGATACACAAGGATATCGTACCGTCTCCTTAATTGTATTTTCGCAAACTGTGCGATACGTGTTTCAAATGGCTTGCGATCGTCATCAGGTACTCAAAAAATGAAAATGAAAATATTAAATATACACTAAGTAATGATAAAATGATGATAAGTACATGATAAAATATACACTACAAATGACGATTTCCTCACTTTAACATAAAACTCCGCCACCGACCACATTTTCAACATTGTATGTCATTTTCAAGGTTGAAGGTCACCATCGTCGCTAGTGGAGTTCGATGTTAATATGTGGAAATTACCATTTGCAGTCAATATATTTTATCATGAACACATCGTATTTTCACATCAAGCCTGAAACGATTCCATACGTGTAGTACAGTTTGTGAAATTAAAATACAGAGGGCAGTAAAATGTCTTTGTGCATCATCTATATGCAGGTCTACGATATCTTTTCGGAAAAGGTTGACTTCAATTTTCTTAAGTTCTAAATGCGTTAAGGTAGTTTGAGGCTCATTTTAAAAAATTGTCTTTTACTTCCTAGTTACTAGCTAGTTTTCGTTTTTAGCAATGTTTATTTATTATCAAGCATTATCTTACCCTTCATTGTTAGGGCACTTCTTGCCAAAAATTAGGTTGGAATTTGAAAAGGCGTGATGGATTGCAGTATGATGCTAAAGTAATTCTTAAAAAATAATAACTGATTAACGAATTCCTTCTTTAAATACGACGCGTTCCTTGACGCGTTTTCGTACTTTTTCCTGTAAATATGAGTGCAAAGTCAAAATTTTCTTGAAAAAAAAAAACTTCTTACCTCACGAAAATATGTGCTGGCAAATTTATTTTCCATTACCCAATTCGATAGGGAAAGAGTTTGAAAATAAAGAGACCCATATTTTCGCATTTTTCGATTCAAGGCCAACTTATCGAGCTATTAACCGCGAAAAATCTACGTCATTAATATTTTCCCAATAGATTTGATGACGTTACGCACTCATGCGTAGGATGTCACCACGTCTCTGCTACTCCTCCGTTTTGTGAATGGGCTTCGTGCTGTGCGTTGTTGCCTATGCTCATGTGTGCGGTTTTATCCCTCAGCGAAAGGTTCTCCGTGAAATAGTATTTGAGTAAAAAAACTAATGATGTCAGTAACACTTGAAAAGTATCGCATTTATAAACATACTTGAGAGTTGCTAAATGAGGAAGTTTTTACAGCGGTAATTTTTTCTTTCCCAACCATCAACAGAAGTTTATTAATAAATTATGATTTTGGGTCGGAGTGAAGTACACCAATCCCAATTAAACATTTTTTAACCGCCAAAAGGTAGCAATTATAAAAATAATTGTTCATACGCTTTATTCGTCATTAATATGGTAATAAAAGTATTAGATTTGAAATATGCCATTAATCGCGGATCTTTGACAATACGTTAGAGAGATTGAAAGAAGTACCTAGGTATACAACGAATGGCATATTTTTTGGCAAAATGTGGAAAAATTAATATCCGCGTAAATATCACGAGATGCCATCTAGCAGAACTGTCTCCGGGAATTAAGGTTTGACGGAAATATGTGCCCATTCAGAAATTTTCAACGCATGAGACCCTAAGGAGCAAACGCTTGCTAAATTGAGGTGAAATGGCCAAAATATTTTTTGTGGAAAAGAGGTTTCCATTCTGTTCATTCAATTGATTTCAGTTAAAAAAAGGCCTATTGGGACGAAAAAGATTGATGCCGCAGTTGTTGGACGAATAGAAATGAAATAGTATCATATTATTTTATTTTCCCACCGTTTCTCTAACGTATGTCCGGTCCCCTTTGGACTCAAATGATTCCTGCCACGACTTCCTTCAACTGGATCGCCTCACCGACCAAACCTTCCAAACTCATCCCCCTGTCAGCGTGCCCTCCAATCCCCGACAAACACGCCTACCGCGACAGCCCCGCAACTCACCCTTCCGCTATTTCCCTCCTGCTCTACTCCTCATCATTCCCCCACATCCTGCTTATTTCCGCTCGCGTCAAACCCACATCAACCATCCCCGCTAACCCCACCAGCGGTCCGCCCATATTTTACCATTTCATGATATTCCTGCCCTCCATTCGACCCTAAACCATATCAATTCTTCCCTCTACATCAACCTCTTTCCATAGTCTGTCTCTACCGCTATCATTCCAGCTACCTCAATCACACAGCATCCACCATATACCAAATTACATGACATATGTATTTTTTAAATTTATAATAAAGAACGAGAAATAGATATTTATAATAGAGAATATAATTTGATTTTTTTATTTAATAAAGAGTGAATCTCATTTCAATGACAAATAAAGAGGCCAATTAAACATAAACTAATAGAAAAACCTGTACAAATAGCCAAAGTTGAAATGAAAATAATAGTGCCTGAACCGACTTGAGCGCGCAATTATACACAATTATTATAAATCCTGCCCTCTATTTGGCCCATGAAAATGATTAAAAGCATGCCATGAAAACGTCGACAGTAAACTGCCTCCAAATGTTAGCAGGTAAATGGTTCAATCATTTCTTCCACTGGTTTCAATTTTATGAACATAATCAATTAATATCATGCCTTGAAAACCTCGACAAACTACTGGCTTCAAGAGTAAGAAGGTAAATTTTCGATGAATAGAATAAGGATTTCTCGGAGCCAGCAACAAAGAATCATCTCTTTTTCTATATTCAATTTTTATGCACATAATTAACAGTATACCTTGAAAACCTCGACATAATACTGTCTCCAGCATTAAGCAGGCATGTGGTTCAATCATTCTTTCCACTCGCGCTTCATCACCTCAGCCAGCTATGGAGCTTCACTTCGCAGTTTCTCGACTTGGTGCGTCCACCAGCCTTGAAGAACTGGTGAAGAGGAGAATGACTGAGACCGTATAGAGATAGAGAGCATCTCTGGGATTGCAGGAGAGGCGAGAAGACGGAAAATTCCGCCACGGACCCATGCCCTGCCCACAAGGGTTTTTTAAAGGCGGAAGACACACGCCGGCCTCGGCGGAGGAGTCGTGTGCGGTCGCTGGACGTGTTTTGAGAGGGCAGGGGAGATGGGCGGACTGCCTCGGGGTCTTCAAAGAATGTTGTGGAAAGAGAGGAAATTGCGTGGCGTCTAGGACAGAGAGGAGGTCAGGGCAGTAAGGGAAGCGGCGAGCCTGTTGATGACGGCGGAGGTGGCGCCTCACTGCATGGTGAGGAGAAGAGGAAGCGCTGGAAGACACGAACAGAAGTTGATTACAGGGAGAGAGGCAAATGATGAATCGTAATGTAATAATTCCACGTTAACTGAACGCATAGAAAAACTTTTCGATTCAAAACAGCATGATTTATTTAAAATTTATATTTTTATGTAACTTTTTTTAAGTAAAAAATCAGTTTAAAGTCATTAATATTGGGTTAGAAAATTATGGAAAAAGACAACGTTTCATTTCTGCCTTAAGCCCTATTATTCTATTTTCTGCAATATATTGGTACATTCTGTTACCATATAGGAAATAGAGCTATGATCTAAAAATTCGGTGATATACAGTTAAATGGATTTGAATTCGTTCATGCTGAAATAATAATCAGCAATATTCCACAAAAGGACATTAAAATTCCGACCCGGATTCCAATGTATCAGCACTATCTTCAAGGTAAAATTCACAGCTTAAAATCATCAACTTGTTGAATTTTAGTTTAATAGATACACATGAAAAGACATAAATTGGTGTGGATATATTTCACGCAATCATGAGTATGCCAGTTGAATTCAAAGGGAAATGTAAAATTCATTTGAAAACTTTACTCTTACTTGTTTAAGTTTAATTCTGCTATAATCACCTAAAGAATATTGAGTATTGCAATCTATCTTTTCCGATGTCTCGCTTTTGCCTACATCGAGTAGACTAGAAAATGAAAATGCATATTTCAAGATGGATGATTGCTAGTAAATATTTATATCATAATGCCTCCGAAAAAATGGATGCAAATATGGTAACGTAAAATTGGAATGGCAGTTAAAATAACAAAGGAAGTAAATAGAAAAGAGAGGGAGAAAATTGGAAGTTTTATCGAAGAGAAGAAAGAGAATTTTAGAGCACTATATGAGTATAACAGAGAAAAAATCGGAGAATAGGCCATGAATATGAAGGGAAAATTGAATGAATGATGAAGATATTAGTGCTCATGAAGGTAAAGAGAGACTGAAGAAATAAAAGCATTGGAAAAGTAAAGGAACTAGCTCCTAAATGGGAGAAATGGTGAATTTTAATGATAGAACGGTAATAGCAAAAACAAAAAAAAATAAAATTGATGCTCCGTTTGACAAATACACTATCTGCCCACAACCTGAAAAGGCAGTGCAAGATGACTCCTTTTCCTAAATTTGACGCTAGAAAGCAGTGATGGTCCGTGTAGTTTATGAAATTTTAGCCGGTCAACAGTGGAAAGTATACCTTATGATAGAAAATAAACATATCTTTCCACAAAACGTTTCACATAGGTAGACGATAAGTACCCATGAAAGACGTCGTTCTCATTGTGTAGACAACGTCTATTTCCGACAAGAATATATTACGACATGTTCACCTGAGATTCATCGGAGTTTCTGGGCAAAGCAACCCGGTAAGAATTTCGCATCGAAAGATAAATTGGTATTAGGTAATTCGAATAAAGTGGTTGTAAGAATTAAAAAATAAAACACTGGGTAAGAAGTTATTTCAAATAATAGATTTTCGATTTAAAAAAGTGATCATCATCTTCTACGCCCTTAACGATCTAAGTGCTTGAAAAGTTTGAACATCCACCAGCAGACACAAGATATGCAAGGGACAAGAGCTTGCCTGGTGTTTTAAAAAGTACTACATATTTAGTGATTTAGCCCTAAGATTGGCAAGGATGAGTTAGGGTAGAGCTCATCCAAAACTTAGCCAAATGTGTGTGAATTTCACTCATTCAGGGTAGGGGACCGGTACCTTTCCTTATGCAACCTCGAACTTCGAGGACTTTCTTAACTTGATTCTTCTGGAATTTGAACCCCGGATGATTTGGTCAAAATCCAATCAATCATCTTATCCATAATCTACAACGCTCCTTACTACGCAGAAAATAATACTAACCGGATAAACTTGATCTTTTTATTCACTCATATCACCTATTTTATCTCACCTACTATCACATATTTTATTCTCTTATAGATATATGAATATGAATTCATGTTATAGGTAACTTTGTACACATTGCTAGCCGGGATAAGAATCCGGATCTCCCAATTGACGGTTGGGTATGTTGTCTGTTACGACTAGGAAAAATGATTTTTTCATATCTATGAATTGGTATGAGAAAAAAAAATTCTTTGGACCGGGAATTAAACCACAGACCATCAGCTTTTCAAGCCTTTGCGCAAACCACTACGCTATTCAGGTTCCTGAATTCCGATGGCATATTGTACCAAGGCTCGTGGTTCTAGATGGTAGGCCCTCGCGGTATATTAAGGATGGTACTCCTATTTCTAATCTCCAAAGGATAAAGGACTTCAAAGAAGCCACAACCGGTTGGGAGCCTCAGGCCAGTGCTAAGGCAGATTATGGCGGTATTCATGCATGTAATTTATCATGTACTTCATTTTTTCATGAAAAAAACCACCTTCACTGTAGATCATGGGAAAGTAATGCTTAGTTCTAACATTTAGCTCTCCCCTCCAAGATTCTGTTTGTTTCCGTTGGAGGAAATCGAACATCCTAGGCAAGAGGAGGAAGAATGATTTTGGTACGGAAGATGTATGTTGAGAAAAAAGAGCGGTCATGGCAAAGACAGAAAAGTGGTTATTTTTCAACTCCCCTTTCGCTTCCTGTACTCGTCCAAAGAACCCTTTCCCCTCGAAAACTCCACGAAAGAGCCTTTCACCCTCTTCCCCTGAGTGATGTCTAATCTTCCATTTCCTCTAGTGAGGGCGATTAGGTGAGTTTTATGACTTAGTCGGGGGACGATCGTTTACGTAGATGCAGAGGTATTCATCATGGCGAGGCCGAAAGGAAAAAGTTTAGCTGCAACGGATGGACTCATACGAGAACTATCTTTCACATTTATGAAATATCATCATAAAAGATCATCAATCTTGGAAATAGATCCCCAGAAGTCCCCGCGCGGGAGTAAAATATTTTTCTTATAAATACCCTATGCTCGTGCTCGTCGTCCTGATTAAGTAGTTAATTTTTTAATGAAAATAATATTTTGTAATATTACTGCAATTTCCAATTGAAATAAATTGTTATTCACAAC
Source organism: Ischnura elegans (assembly GCF_921293095.1). NCBI lineage: Eukaryota > Metazoa > Arthropoda > Insecta > Odonata > Coenagrionidae > Ischnura > Ischnura elegans. The sequence continues at coordinate 60,663,292 of NC_060252.1, forward strand.
TTCCCTAACATTAATTAGCCAAAATATGTGGAAATTAACATAGCTGAATCTAAAGTGGATAAATACGATATAGCACACCTATTAAATGTACCCTCCGTTTTTATATGCAGTGAATTTATTTTATAAAAATAATTTTTTAACTTATGTTGTAATTTCTATTTGTAATAAATTGTTAACTAAAAACCCTCGCAAAATTTATGAGTCAATATAGTAAGAAGTCTTAATAGCTGATTATAAAGCGAATAAATATGATATTTCATAATAAATAAAAGCGAACAAACTATGTATAAATCCACCAATTTATTTTTGTGGTACCACTAGTTTCGACGCAGCGGCGTCATCATCAGGTACCTGATGATGACGCCGCTGCGTCGAAACTAGTAGTACCACAAAAATAAATTGGTGGATTTATACATAGTTTGTTCGCTTTTATTTATTAGAATGAACCTCCACAAAGTTGAGCCTGTTACGATAGAGATTATGATATTTCATATCAATCAAATGTGACGATATATTTTTAAAGTACCTCCACTGTAAAAAGATATAAAAGAAAGAACGCTTTACGCATGACTATTAAAATTATCAAAATGCAAAACAAAAAGGAACAAGATAATGTGCTTTAAATGACCTTCCGTAGGATTTTATTTGCAAGAAAATAAAAGAGAGATGTACCTAGGAAAACAGTGATAGAAGAATGAAAGCTAATTTGGTCATCCGATTTTCACTGAATACCTTTCAATTATACGTTTCTTTTGAGCTCTAATGCGTACTCCAAAGCTCTCTTAAAGCAAGCGACTCCTCCAATGTTTAACATCATCTTTATGCCAATCTGAAAGAAGCAATTAGCGCATGAAATATTGAATGTGAAACTAAGGAGAAAAAGTAAGGGAGATGAGGTAATTAAACTTGAATGATAAGGACTGAAGAAAGAAGAGGAACCAGAGCGTACACAAGTGGCTTATGTTCCAACTGAAGGGCTCACGCACTCCAAAAGTTGGTACTCTCCAGCAGGGGCAAGGGGTAGTGCTGGCCGTTCTTACGCTCTTTAGCATGGCCACTTTTCATTCATCGTCTTGCCTAAGCATGAAAGATCTCTTTCCTCAACATCAGTGCTGCTTAGTCTTCAGCAAATATTTGGAAAAGATTGGCCAAAGCGATACCATAAAATTTTTTATGGAAAATGAACCCTCAGCTTTAAAGAGCCAAATAAATTCTGAGCAACGAAAAAATATAAATGCGGTGCCTCTTAGACGAGAGAAAACTATATTATTTGTGACTATCAAGGAGGCCAAAGATATTGATGAAAAGATTTTTCCACAGCTCAACTTTACTTCGGAGAAAGAGTCAAATTTATCATCCGCTGAACATAGAAATATGAGATGGGGGATAACGACCAAAGTAAGGAATCCATTTGATTAACTTGAGGTGGCATAAAAGAGGTATAACTAATGAGGTATAATTGAATTATGCTTCAAACGAACAAGGAACAGTAAAAAGACAAATTCTTCAACGCCTCATAATAATATTAAGTAAAATGAACAACGGAGCGAATATGATAAATCTGTCTAATAGAAGAGATGAATATTATTGTTTCGCGAAAAATGATTTACATGTAGTTAGTTAGTAAAACATTCAAAACGGAAGAATTAATTAGAAACATTATCAGGCAATAAATGCGTTTGACTTTTTTAAAAGTACTGTCGTACTAGAATTGGCTAGAACTAGAACCAACCGGATTTCGTAGCGTAATCACATATTCAGGTGGAGATATATCGTTATGTATCTATACCTGAAGATGTAACTACGTTACAAAACCCGGGTCGTGTCTATTTAAACACACAGGTGAAACTTACAAAGTTTTATTATTTTATTTCCAATATAAGAACTTTTTCAACATTTTATTTATTCGCGCAGTCTGCTATCCAGACGTACTTACATACATTTTACGGGTTGATGTATTTTTTTAATGAAAAAGAATAGAAAAAGGACTTTTTTATGTGTTCGATCGAAGGATATACACGGGTAGACGTGAGAGGGGTGCAGAAAAAATAGCGGAGAGGGAGAGGACGGATTGGAAGGGAACACGCGGGGAAGGCCGGTCGCCCGTTGCAGCCGACGAATCGGAAGTGAACACGCTGCCCGAGTTTTGTCTATCAGGTGCTTCGGTTCCCACGAACGGGCTCCTTTCTTTCCTTCTTTCTCCAACCTCCCAAACAGACACCCCAGACCTCACCGACCCTACCCCCTTCCATCGCACATATTCTCCAGCCTCTCTCCCCCACCCTAGACTCTCTCGATCCACCTGCCAACTTTCCTTCCCCTCGGAAGAATCCGAATTTCCATTCCCTATTTCCCCCTCTCGACCACTTCATGCCTTGACGCACAAAGCATTCGTTTTGCTGCCCGCGACCTCTGCCCCTTCACAAATGACATCTCGCATTACGCACCTGCCGTGAGTGGAGGCCTATCAACACGGCGTACCAAACGTGCGGGTTTGTGTAAGAGAGAGAAAAAAAGCGAACGTGGGGAACAATAAAAAAAATGGAAAAAAAAGGAGAACAGAATTGTTATTTCCGCCACAGTGACCGACAACAGGCGGTTCCCTTGGAATTTTTTTCCATTGCTTCGTGTACCCGGCGGAAAAATTCCACCGTTACGGGATCTCTCCGAGCGATTGGTCGCCACACACTAGTATACGACGACACACGCGAGAGCACGTTCAAGGAAGTGATAAATTGGCGTATACGTGCGTTTGTTGTTTGATATGCGTTCGACCGCATTTTGCTCCGAACGTTCCCCTTTAAAATGTACGAAACCCGCCCCTCGCCGCGAAGAGAGAGAGGTGAAGTGTCGCCTTGTCTCACGTGGCTTCGTGTGTTAAAAATTGGACCCCCAAAAGATCGACAGGGGAAGAAGCAGTGAGGAGCAACACTCATATATCAATGATACAGAAGGAAAACACTTCCAAAAAATTAATCGTACAGGTAGAAAACTGTCTGCTATCCTACCGAGTCTGCTTTTTTAAATACAGTTTGCAAAAGAAGAGTGATAACGCGACAAAAATAGGAATATATTAGAAAATTGCATTATGCAAAGTCTCTCGTTAAATTACCTACAAGTTTAATGGTAATCAATATTTGTAAAAAAAAACTGGCCAAGAAAATTAAATAATGCATACCAGAAAGTGAGAATTTTGGAAGGAAAAACCATTGTGGTGAGGTAGCGTAGGGTCGAAAACACGTGATACTCGAGGAGAGCTCATTTATTAATGCAACACATTTTGTTTGTGGAACAGGGTTTGTTTTGTTCAGCAATTAAATACACCATGATATTTACCAATCTTTTAGCTACACAACACTATTTAAACGTGATCTCCATTCAATGATGCCACCTTGAAGGAAGAGCCTGCATGCCTACACGTTACCATTGGAAAGGTCAATGTCGGAATCAACGTCTTACTCCATCAATACCTTCTTCATCATCCCCGTAGCGACGATGATGAAACACGTATTATTCAACGTGTCATCGTGCTTTTCTCCATTGCCAGATAACTGTAGAGGCACTGCAAGCGCCTATGAACATGTGAGAAATCCTGGTTTTCCGCTGAAAGAAACTTAATCGCTTCCCGTTGTTTGGAACGCACCTCAGTTTAGACGTCATTTTAATAGCTCCGTATAGCTCGGTCACCTATCTGAATTCCACGCAACTATACAATACGTAATGGGAATGCTTGAAAGTGTTCCACAATAAATGCATAGTTTTCTCAACGGATATTGGCTGTGAAAAAAAATGTGTAGCATCACTTATTGAACTCCGCACTCTTCTCCACATCTTATTGATTTTCTTGCTGAACTATCCGTTTTCCTTTAATAAGCTGTCAGAATAGCTGAATTTCTCCACATGCTGAAGCTTACAAGCACAATCTTTAACATTTATATCTATTCAAGCACACCTGCTTTTACCTTAAGTCTCGCATTCCCTCCCGACCCTTCAATCTACGAATTTTTTCAAGGAAGTCCATGAACTTATCCAGTCCACTTAATGAAATGCTTTATCAAATTCACGAAGCATGCATACACGTTATGGTAACATTCTTGGTTCCTCTCCATTAGAGACATCATTACCGCTACTCCATTTCACATTTTACTCACCCTCCGCATTGCAATCATGAACCACCTTAGGGTTAGTGAGCAGCGCCTAAATGACAAACCACCAGATTCGTATTACTTCATTAATCTGTACCCACCACTCTCTTACGCAGCATCCCGGTTAATTCTAACGCAAACCCTAACTGATTTTCCTTCCCACCACTAAACATAAACCTGTACCCCTTCAGTTAGGGTGGGGCCAGCACGAGGGCTTCGGCGTTGACGACCTCGCTGCCGTGAACGACATTCGGCCTTCGCGGACGGGTGCCGATCGATGAGTTTCCGAGGCTCATTTGATTTTGCTCCATTTTTTCAGGAAAGAGATAGTTAGTAGAGACTCCTACTTCCATTCCAACATTGTTTTGCACGAGACGCCACCACGTGGAAAACCTTTCATCTTGCTCGGACCCTGAGACCTATCTGGCATGTGTGGCCATACTGGGAGTAATTGAGCAATTGGGAATCAAACCCGCTTTTGCAGCTCTAGGGTCATAGGAACACGCGAGCCTTTTTACCGAGGCAAAGTTGTAGTCCAATGGAAAGAAAACATATTCTAAGGTTTGATGTCTGTTTTGAAAATTTTTTATGTTAAAAATGTCATATAAGTAGAGCGTATCAGAATTGTTTTATCATTAATGTGGCACCTATTACCGGCATTGCCTGCTTACGCAACGCCCACTGAATATCGCGTAATGAGCATGCGTTGTAAATGTACGTATTCCACACCCAGAGAATGAATATTCGTGGCTGTCCACAATTTAAGTATTAGAGAACAACATACACCCTAAATTCGTGATATTAAAGACGCCATAGTTAAATTAACAACTCTCTTTAATTTCCCTGCAATGATAAACTTACCTAAGAAACTGGACCTCTGTTGCCGAAACACTACTCGACTATTACCTTTGGTATGCCAGAGATACCAAAACCATAGTTTCCTAAAACGACGAGAATAAAGCACTCGGATGGAAATACGTTCCGACGCATATCTGAGTTTCCTGTGCGTTGCGAAACATGCTAGGAATGCCGTGGGATTTGCGGCAGAAGGAAAGAGATATACGATGCGCTGGGAGTAAAACAGGAAAATTGGAAGAGAAGAATGGCGGGAACTATAAATCGTGGCAAAGAGAGAAGGAAAGAGGGTAGTGCACAGGCCTGAATGTATGATAATAGGATTCTACAATTTTGGATACACAGTGATTGAAAGAGTTTTGGACATACAGTGCTGAACGTGCGTCAAACTTTATACTAATAAATAAGCTAGAATATATAATGTTGATGGTGATACGGAGAAAAGCTCCCCACTAGTGTGAAATAGTATCCTTATCTTCATCACATTACCTGAGGTGTCTCGTGATATGTTGCTTTGCTGGAATGTGATTACATTGATACGGAGAAAATGCAATTTTTTAGCTTTCCGCAACCTACGTCCTTGGATATATTTTCCACACAATCATGCACCTAATGAACAATGTAATAGCATGAGTTATATGCAATAAAATGCTACAATTTTACATTTCAGACTGATATTTTTTATTCTCAGTTCTACACAAAATACTAATATTTTTCGTTACCCAATAGAAAGATATTTCTAGACCTATAACTTATGATTTTAGCATTTCTATGACAGCAGTGTATTTTGGCGGTAAGCTGTATAACAAGTTTTGATAATTAAGCTCGGTACATAAGAAAGTGATATTAAGACGGTATTCTGTTTTACCAAACCCAAATTCCCTGTATTCTCATTACATTCATAAGTTAATGTATTTTGACAGGGAATATAATCATAAAACTATTTACTTCAATTTTTATTCTCAAAAAATCCCGATCACCACCGGTATCATAATCGTAACTGGAGTTTTTACTAACACGCCCATTATATTTGGACCTCCTCCAGTAGTTGTATACGTCATACCAGTTTAAAATAGTAAATATTAAATACATAGGAGAATTATTCAATATTCAATTTTGAAATTTCATAGCTTGTCTGCAATGGTTTTCTTTTGACTTGTCCGTGGAATAAAACATCAATATGTTCATGGTGTGGACATGAAAAATATCATACTGTTTTATGAACAGTCTGTGTATTTTCCTGTTCCTCTCACCTTTGGTGCACAATCATCGATATTTTTGTCCGAATGGAACCAAGTGTAAATTCATTTTTTGGCACAATAACATTGATTTTCAATTCATAGCCTACAGTCTAAAATTTCTGGGATGCTCAAACGGTTAAGATGGGTTTGCACCTTTTTTCTTCAACCTATCATTTCATCTATAGGTTTCCTCTCCTCGCCCATCATTTACAGTACCTCGTACTTTCTTTTCCTCATCATTGCTGTCAGTATAATCAACTCTCAGTTACTAATTAGATTTGTTACGAGTAAGCGCCATATAAGTACATTGCTCTAATTAAAAAATTAAATATGAACAATTGTTGAATTACTAGTCCTTGAGATATCTCTAACCATATACATTGAAAAAACTTCGGCCCTCCTTTCTAGTAAAGATTAAAATTAATTTAAATAACTTACCGAAGAATTAATTCTTAGAATTACATAAATCACAGACCGGTCAAAAATTGGTAGCCCCTAAATACGCATTACTCCAGTGAGTGGAGGGGAAATTAGCTGTGGTTATGTGGAGTCAATGCCCAAGCAAAAATGGCAATTTTTTTAGTTACACCTCCGTTTGACGGCACTTCTTTAAATAATATTGGAGCATAAAAAATAGATACCTTATTTATATAAACACGTTCTATTAAAAAGAAAAAATGTAATGGCCTATGGGCCGATAAATTATTGAAGTTTTCAAATATGTTTGATTAGAATGTTACGATTACTTTTGGAGGAATATTTCGAAGGTCAAAAAAGAAAAATGTGGTGCACATGTAAGATTATGTTCACTAAGAGTAAAGGATGGTATCTATGGACCAGAAAATATTAATTTTAAAATATTACATGCGCACCACGTTTTTCGTTTTTGATACTTGAAATTATCTTTTGAAACTTATTTTAACTTTCTCATCAAACATTTGAAATTTTCAATGATTTAGGGGCCTAATTTATCTTTATCATTAATTTAATCTAGGTCGTTATTTTCTTCTATTTTTAGTAAAATGTGTTTATTATGGAAATTGTATTATTTATATACCAATATCTTTCCAGAATTCTTAGTTATGTTAGAATGGAAAAACGCTACACGAGAAAAAAAACGGCTTCCTGAGAGCCTAGATCAGAGTTCCCCGCACGGGAATCACTCACTATAACTACTAAATAGAAGTGGACATTGATGTGAGATCGTCCTGATGAGACTTCATTACACTTGTAATGATTTCAGCGCCTCCATTGGATTTTTTTGTCATTTTTGAAGTTAATCTTCATATTTAAATTGCATTTCTCAATGTTACTCGTGATATTGTACCAATCATGGTAAAAGTGTGAGAAGATAGCAGTTTCTTTCATTTAATGTGTATTCTGAAACGATTTTGTTAATCAGGAAGTCATCGAAATTTGAGTTTCATGATTGTGTCCAGAAGGACAAGCACCCAAACAAACAAGAAAACGAATGTAATAAAACGTGGCATAATTAAACTCGCCCATGACCAAGTTTACACCCGCACCGAGGTCATCAAGTTCAGTGGCGCAGCGAGAGGGGGGTTTTGGGGGATAAAACCCCCCCAGAGCTCTGAGAAATTTTTTAATTTAATCCATTTTACTTAATTGGATTGATATTACTACTAGAATAGTATAAGGATTAATAAAATATCCCTCAAAAAGCCGTAAAACTCGCTATTTTGAACCATTTATCTTAAAATTCCGCAATTTATTAATCTCGCAACTATTGCTTATCCTGGTGGGTATTCTATACCCCCATACACCCTGACATTAGTTGCACCTAAACCCCCCCCCCCCCCCCCCTAGCCTTAATTCCTAGCTGCGCCCCTGATCAAGTTATAAGCGGACTGTACTTACTTTCCAAATTCACGATTCACCAGTATACGAAGAGAGAGAAGAAGGAACAGCGCGTGCAGACGATGGAAGAGACTCAAAGCATCTGACTCGAAGGAATGGGAGAAATGGCAATGAATGAGGGCTAGAGAGAGAGAGAGCGAGGGATGAACTTTTGGCCTTTCATATCCGTTTCTCGTGGACCACCACCCGACCACATCCTCCCTTCACGCATACTTTCGCCAGCGTTCGGACATTCTCTCAGTCACCGCTTATGAGAAAACTCTCCCTCTCATCGAGCGTTCCAATGGAATACGCACACGGAGAGAGCATTTAAATAATATGCAATAAGGCAGACCGGGGAAAATCCATTCAGCTGTGAAGAGAATTGTAATAATTTGCATCCTATTCCATTTTGAGAATTTCGTAAGGCTGTCGCTCGTTCATTCCCAGTGATTTATTCCAACTTTGATTTGGACAGATGAAGGTAGAGTTCATTCCAGTTGTGAGTAAATATTATATATCTCATAGGTGGATTAGGGGAGGGGGCGGCACGGGTCACGTTTAAAATTGACGAGATTTAAATACGGCTATCATTACGTTCGTTTTATTTTGATTATTATGCAACCTCAATAATTTAATTTAATATTAATAACTTTCATAGCAAAATAAATAGAATATTATTACACTAATTGTTGAATTCTGTTTTTAATCACAAATATGAGAAGATCTTTCAGATCGTTGTGCCCTCCCCCCAGAAAAATATCCTGGATCTACCCCTGTTATAGTCTATATTTATTGCCCTGGGCTATTTGGGGAATAAATATAGACTATAGAATATGTGTTGGAAGGTTTCGAGCGGGTTTACAACCCGTGACTCTTCGAAAGTTAGCCAAGCGCTGTAGTCAATAGCCCACTACGCTAACGCATAAGGCCTTGTGACTTTAAAAATATTGTAATTTATCAATATTTGCCGATAGAGTTGTTTGAACAATCCCATGTAAAATTATGAAACGTCAAATATTATTGGGCCGTTCTGCTCATTTGTGTCCTACGGTATCTCCAACTTTAATTTTAATAATGCTTATTTCTGAAGAAAGCTTTCTACAAAAAAAAAGAATCTTCTTACTGCAGGGAAAACAATCATAGAAGTAAGGAAATAATTCTTCAAATGATACATTTGGAGTATGTTTCTATAGCGAAGCGAAGCTTGGACGTTGACAGCAGCAGAGAAGTCAAGAGTGGAAGCATTCGAAATGTAGTGCTACCGAAAAATGATGACGATAAAATGGATCGGCCGTATGAGTAACGAGGAAGTGCTAAGAAGAGTGGGAGAAAGGAGACGCCTCCTAAAAGCCTTAAGCAGAAGACGGGACAAGTTATTTGGCCACATTTTGCGGCATGATAGCCTGATTTAAAGAATAAATGAAGGACTGGTTGAAGGGAAGAATGGTAAGGGACGGCCGCGAATGAGTTACATAGGACAGGTTATAAAGGATGTCAAAGAGAAGAAATACGTCGCTATGAAAAGGTTAGAGGACAGGAGAGAGGAATGGAGAGCTGCATCAAACCAACCTTGGGATTGATGAATAATGATGATAAATCCTATTTTAATAATATCATCTTTTTTTACGAGCGAATTAAGAACTAGGTTCTTCCCTTATAGTTGCCTGGATCGTGATAATTTCACCCAGGTGGGATTCGAACCCGCGAACTCTAGGTTGGAAATCGGGGAAATAGCCCCGGCGCTACCTAGGCGGACAACTTAGAAGAGAGAGGAAAATAATTAACCTCACTTTAGAATTGAAAATAAATTAATATTATGAGCATGAACCAAGCATTAGGAACGATAAACGGATTGGAAAATGTAGATGGCTCAGTGGACGCTACGTAGCTATTCACGATCAGTTTGCACTGAATATTTCATGCTTACATTCCTACTGTTAATCCTTAATTTTAAAGCCCAAACTTTTTGATAAAAAGAAATTCTATAGAGTACAATGATAGAGAGATAAAATGACGTAAAACGGTGCTCTAAGCTGATTCTTGAGTGATGAAAATAGTAGGGTATAATGTAATCGAAGTAGCACCGGGGTAAACGTAACTGCGACATGAATAAATGGGTAATTTTGCTCCCTGAAATATGATTATTTATTTATTATTTGAATTGGTCGCAGGACAGGTTTAGAGACTTAAATGTTAATTTTGGAAATAGAGTTTTACCAATTGAAGCATTTGTGGAGGAAAAAACTAAAACTTAATTTTAATGCTCATTAATAAGAAAATTGTAAAAACCATGAATTTCATGTAATTGTGATGAAATGGTCTCATCCAAAAGCACTTAGATGTTATAAGCTCTAAGAATAGCAATCACTTCCACCCACACCGTGCAAATATAGACTCACGCAAACTGAAAACGCCTTTCAGAGAAGCTGCCGAAAACTATCATGAGAAGTCTTACGCCCACTTACAGATAAACCCTTCGGTTTACTCAAACCCTTAAACTTTAATTTAATATCAACATTTTAAACTCATTTGAAATTCATAGAAAGAAAATTTTAAACTTGATGATTATGTTTTCATAATAAATTAACACTGGGTAGCTAAATACATAACTTTTCATAATTTTAACAATTAACTAGCTCTAAATCCTTTCAAAATCACTAATGAAATCATTTTTAGTGAATTAGGAATATCTACTTTAAGGAATGGAGTTATATGTTTATAGGCCTTAATACTGCATGCGAGGAATGTTCTGAGAAACTTATTCTCAGGAAATGCCTAATGACTCTTAAGTGATATTGTTACACCACGACTTCATTTTTCAATCGATCAAGTTCTCACACCTTTTTTTATGTGTGTCTATTCTTTTGGTCGATTCTATTTCCGGTCTATGCATCTTCTTTATCCGTATTATTCACCTTTTTGCGTGAGTCTCTGGAACTTTCCCTTGTGCCTCCGCGGTGCTGATTGTGCTGATAGTGGGGAATGCATTTTTGGTAGAGGGTGCGCGTGCGCTTTTATGAAAGGAAAGCCACGATGCCCATACTATGCTGATTTTGCTGAGAGTGGGAATCGAATATCTGATTGCCGGTGCGTTTGCACTTTTCAGAAAAGAATGGCGCACCAGTGGAAAGTTCTAGAACGCACGGAGGGGGGGAGGGTGGTCGGATGCCGCGATGACTTAAAAACTGGACGCGTCATTCACACGAGGTCATTTCGTCAGGAGTAGGGGCCCGAGTAGCGGGCGCCCACAGGGCCGTGGAAGGGAAGCTCTACGATTGACCCGGAGTAACCGAGGGAGGAGATCACTCTTGTTCAACAACCGTCTCAAAATATACTTCTGGTGGCAAACTCCGCATCTTTCATTTCTCAATGATACTGTCCCTCCGATAGGAATCGCGGTAACTTAAAATATATACGGTAGAAATTTTTTTGGCTCAAATGACGTATTTAAGTAAGCTGTTATACTACAAGGAAACCTTCATGTTATGGTAATATATAAAAGTTCGTCACACGTATTAGGCTACAAATTATCACTCAACAGCACCTGCATGCCCAAAAATAGACTAACTTCCAAAAATATAAATAAGCATGAATCACGGAATAGGCTTAGAAAAGGCTGTAAGTTATCGATCAGCTTAAAAGACTAATAATTTACATTATTTATAAACCATTTGAAATATATCTAAGCATTAGAGGAAGAAAATTTTTACTTAAAATTAAATTTTCATTCATAAAATAACACAAAATAGCTGAATACATAACATTAAAAAAAATTAACTGTGTATAAGCTCAAAGTCCTTGACAAAACACTAATTTTAATTTGTTTAAAATGAACTACTACTGGAAAAATTGAAAATAAGTTCCACGAATTATTCTCACTTTCATACTCACACTCATGTTCACTCAAAATTATTCTCTACACCAAAAATAAGACAAACAGCTAAATTTGTGAGGAAAAAGCGTACAGGATGAAGAAAACACTTGGAACTGAAGTTATTAAACTTCATCTTGAGAAGTAAAGAGAAAGTTTTTTTGACATAAAATAAAAACTTAACGAGCAAATAACGACAGGAAAGCATAAAAATCTTGCGTCAAAAGTTTCATTGGCCACTGATTAAAAACCTTGTGATAACCCCACAATCTCCGCGAAATACGCGACGGCTAACTTTTAGCGCCAAAAGTCAACCCGGTGGCGGCGCAGCCTCCGCAATCATTAAGCTTGCGGCGGCCGTCAATTTCATGAGGAACTTCACCAGGGCACGCAGCACGTTGTTTATCAACTCCAATTTCTGTTACAAAGCGCATTACTCCCTGAAGCTTCCGGTATCAGAGAATAGAGGAAGGGATGGGGAGGCAAGATAAAAGGGGGCATCGCGAGGCAGAGGTCCCTGTCAAGCCCAATTCTTGTGATCCTGACACCCATCAACCCGCGGCTCGCGGTACAACTTCGCGGAAGAAGGGATGGGAACGGAAAAAGTGGAATACTGAAAGTGCAGTGGGCTACATGTCGAGTCGCAGTGTGAGATGGTATATAAAAAATGCAGTAAATTATAAAATAACGAAGCACTGCATGAAAGAAGCAGTTTTGTGCGTAATTACATTACACATGATTAGAGATGCGTGGAAATCGCAAATGCGATAAATGCTATATAGATGCGATGTGCGCAAATAAATTCGACATAGATGCGATGACTGGACTTTTATGATATTTTTACTAAAATTTTCCTTTTCGACGGTAAAATTCGTACATTGTTGTGCCGAGCGCAGTTTAAATGCTCCGCCGACACTCACCGCTTAAAGCATGTGAGGGACTGGCCAGCTGCTAGTTGGCTGGGACTCTACGTGGTAGCGAACTACAAGTGGGCGCGGGCAAGCTACACCTCCGCCACTATATGTCTTGTTCCGTAATTTATTATTGCTCTACAGCATTATTATTTTAAATATTCTGTATTCTGTCATATAACTGTGTATCACTACATTTTATCGTCGTCTACCTCATTATGAAAATACAAAATAGACGCTACAAAATGCGATAAAATGCTATTGGAAGTGCGATGGAATAAAAATGAAAGTGCGATTTTAACGTATCTCTACACATGATTCACACTGGTGCAAAGTTATATACACCAAGTTTTCCATGAAAACATATTCGGATAAACCGGAATTCGAACCAGAGTCTCCCAACTTCCCGGTCTGGCGTCTTATCTAATTATACAACTAAGCCATATTCCGGCATTGGTGAGTTCGGGGTTCGAATCCTGGTGAAGCAAAATATTTTTCAAGGTGAAATTCATACTTGTGTATATAAAATATCGTATCTCGATGTTGATCTCTGAAATATAGCAGAAATAGTAAAAGTTGGTTGGCAATTAACGAATGGGATGTTGATTTCCATGGAAATCCGCCTTTTTCAGGACGCATCAATACAAAGTTACAGAACTTCCGAAGGAACGGTGGTTTTCAGTTATCATGAATAATCTCGAATTCTGCTGTAATTTTACCTGGTGACGGAATTAAAATATTTCTTTGAGATGTGCCATGCTATCATCTATTATGATGATACTTTTTTCTAACAAGTAAGTTGTAAGTTGGAATTAAGTTTCAGAGATTTTAAAATGAGTTTGGGAATGTAATAAAATGGCGAACGCTAGTTTTACACAGTTTTCTGCTTGCAATGGAGCAAAGATAGGTAGCAGATACCTAAGCGGTTCAACTTAGTTGATAAAATGTTGGGAACGGTAAGGGTGGAAGACTGTCGCGTCGCAATGTTAGCTGGTAACGAAAAAAATGCACTACATTAGAAAATAACGTTTCTCGATGTAGATCTACAAAATATAGCAGCAATAACTAAAATTGATCGGCAATCAACGAACAGGATTTCAATCTCCATGGAAAATTCATCGTTGCCAGGACAAATAAATGCAAAGTAAACTTCCTAAGGAACGATGGTTTCCAGTTTTCTTGGAAAAATCATACACCTTGAGTACCTGCTGACGCAATTCACATATATATATATGAAATATATATTGCTATTATTTAAAATTACTTTACATTTTATTAAGTTTCATCAAATTGTATTATTATTTGGTGTTTCGTTTTTTTTCTTTGGTCTTCATATATTCTTGTGTATTAAGTATTGTGTAAAAATGGATTTTGAGGGCTTTTTAATTTTTTTTACTTAGTATTTTGTTTTGTATTTTGGTTTTCGCATATTTTATGTTTGTGATGAAACCTATCGACCAATCTGGTACTTCGTATGTTGTGTTTTTATTCTTTATATATTTTCTGATTTTATGTTACCACCCGAATTTATGGTCGACTTGTAACAATTTTTGCTTTAATAGCATTAATAATAAAAAGGATAGTAACTTAGAAAAAAATATAGGGATTTTAAAATTAGTTGGAGTATTCTAACGAAATAAAATGGTAGACGCTAATTTTACAGAATTTATTAGGCATAACGGAACAAAAATGGCGTTTAAGAAATAATTACGCCAGAATATTAATTTAATTGATTTATTTAGGCACTGTGAATGCATCTGAAGAAATATAACAAATCCGCTTGTGACGCCGAAAGTAATGTTGATTGTTAGAGTCCGTGTGCGTTCGAATTCGGTGGATTGAGTGGAAAGCTCCGTGAAACCCATCTTAGAATAGATGATTGTTGATTACGACAATGGCGATGCTTTTCCTAACCCTTGATGTGTATTGTCTGATAATAAGTCAGAGTTGACAATGCCTGAGCACACGATAAACTTTTCATTTCGTTTTCGATTAACTGGTAGGATTACATTATAACCAAATAGGTTCCTGGGTTTTGACGAGGTACTGATGGCTGAAAATATGAAATAGTGTGCCAGAAATTAATTTAGCAACGACAATTTTGATGAATAAGCATTATTGTATATTTTAAGTACTTACTGAAAACATTAACATGTGAGTTGCAGTTGAATTTTAATGATGATTTATAATTCTTGGAAGATCCACAAGGTTCCATATTTTTCCGGAATGAAATTTACTTACACCGAGCTTGAATATCAGAGACAAAAAATGAGGAACCATTGCAATGCTCTTATAAAATATATTTTTAAGATTAAAAAAATCTACTCTTGCTGTACTATAAATGAAATAATTCCCTTTCTCTTAAAAGACATGAGAACCCGATGATTGTGCATAAACATTGGCGGCTTGCCGCATGAACATAGGGCTATGGCGGTCTATGAACATCATTTTACACCCCTGTGAGCTTTGCAAGCTTCTCTACGTGGCGTAGATACCTGTTGCTCTATTTTATGACCTTCTTTCGCTTCAGCCGCGCCAAAGCCGCCGTAAATGTCTCCTATTTCCATCTAGCTGGTTCCCTTAAAGCTGACTCCCATCCAATCTCACGCAAACAACACACTCACCACTCAAATTTTCGCTCCTTTTAAAAGAATATCATTTGCATTAATATCCTCTCGAATAATTTCGTTTACTTTCTCCAGGTATGTACCATTCTTATATACCTATTTATAACAACATTTTTACCAACAAGCACGCTTTAATACCAAAAAAATCAGCATAAAAATATACTTATACGTAAGTATACTGGCCGTAGCTGATACAATAAATATCTGAATAAATTTGACTATCCTCAAATCGTAATTTGCAAAATTCAGCAGGGTTTTCATGCCTATCTGTATAGTATATAAGTTTATAAAGTATGAGTACTTTAGCATCAAGTAAAATGGATGACTTGCATGTGACAAAGAATGAATAAATTGTGGTAGAAGAATTGAGAAAATGAAAGATAGCACGTAAGATTCCATTAATTTAATACATGTACGTTTAAGCCTATATTACCAAAAAATCATTTGTGTTAATGATAAATATTTTTTACTATTTCATACACTATATTGCTTATATACGAATAATTTTCAGTACTTGGTGACAGATGAAATCGTGCGAGATAGTGTTAATCATGCAAAAAGTAGAATGGAATGTCATTCGTCCACAGACTAAAAGTGTATAGTTATTCCTGTAAAGGTTCAGCGCTCATCACTACTCAAGTGACTATTCAATATTTTAAACTCACTTAGAGAAATCTTAACAATTTTCAGTTTTAACCTTTGATGACGAATGTAAGATTTTTATGGTTCCTCTTGAAAAACTAAGAAAATGTCTACTTCTAGTGAACAATGAAGCAATTTATTCATACACATGTCTACAACTTTATGCGAATGAAATAAAGTTATATCACAATCCACTCAATAATGGCCAATCACACTAACTTGTTGCACATGTTTCATATCGCACTCAAATTAAAACTACTAGGTTAAATTATTGTAGCGTAAACAACGGCTAAACGGCTGTCAACGAAGCGTGTGTAGGTTGATGTCACCGAAAACCTTGATATTTTTTTTAAATACAAACTTGGTACGGAATAAACCACAGCGTGTAACACAGTTGTCTGAAAATGAACTAATATCATTGAACTAGTTGACATTAAAATCTTAGTCGTGTTTCTCGAGAGACAGTAATTTACCAAAAGGAAAGAAAGAAACTGATACATTAAGCCTAGTGCTTAGTATCGACCACCGGGAAAGGTCAATGCATTGTCTGAGAGGCATATACGTCAAAATACGTAACATGTTGGTAATATGCCAAACCTACGTATTGGTCCAAGAGCCTCTGCGTGGTACTTCACATAACGCAACTATGTTTTAAATGAAAAACGTAGTTAAATAGGTCAACTACTGGTTCTTTTACAGTCTGACCAACCTAGCTTCTTATTACTTTTAATGGGAAAAAGAAAATTTTAACTGGCCAAAAAGTACCTACTGACCAAACTTCATCATAAAATGCATTACTGCTTGATTTTTTATATCAGTTCATGCACTCTATTTTACTCAGCACTTTAAATGGCAGAAACAGTTGTCCAAATCCTATTGGAGAAAATTCACTAGCGAAATTTTACACTCGCTAAGTTTGACTACCGTCACGATAAGGCCATTTGGGCAAACTGCCATAGCTTTTCCCTGTGAGCCCACTTCATTTCTCCGATGATATAAGCTTAGCACTACGTTTTAAGACCTCCAAACGACTTCCGTCACCTCAAAGATAAAAAAAACCGTAAAATCTTTCTCGCTTTTATTACAAAAAACTGTTCACCCGACGAATGCTATGTACATAAAAGATGCATTACGCAATAATTCATTTCCCGTAGAATCAAAATTTACAAAATCTAGCTCATTTTTGGGCTGCAGCAACCAATTAATTTAAGTTGGTGGAAATTTGGCAAAGGTGATAAACAATATGGATAAATATGCATCATTTAAATGTGTTAAGTCTCAACTGATATATTCTCCCAAAATGTACCAAAAACTAATGATTTTGCTATTATACATATATTGTTAAAACTAATGATTTTGCTATTATACATATATTGTTAAAACTAATGATTTTGCTATTATACATATATTGTTAAAACTAATGATTTTGCTATTATCAGTTTTTCACCGTAGGAATGTGTTACATAATGTTTTTCAAAAAGCTATTGAAAAACATATCTTTTGATTAAATAGCTTACTCGAGGGAGTAAGATTAATGTGATAAGAAATTTGCAATGAAAACTCTTGATATTTTTACAAAGAGGTGCAGGCATATTTTTTCATCAATGGCAGCAAAAATACGGGAGGAAATATGCATACTGGTACACATTCACCACTTGACACTGTAAAAGGTTTAATTAAAAATTTTACCTGATTATATGAACCGTTTTTAAAGTATAGCTGATGGCCGTTTAATTATTCTATTCTTAGCAAAAAATGCAAAGGCATGAATTGAATCCAATAAATTAATTCTCATATATATTTAGAGGTCATCCACATACCGTCACTTTCTATTCATACCCGATGTTAATAAGGATTTTCACCTGCCTGGAATAATCTAATTTATATTATAAGGTTTATATTATAAATGTAGGCCTTCCATTTGGTATAAAGACAATATTAGGTGACTGAACAGAACTATCAAATGTTGACTTCTACCAAACAAATAAAGTACAAAAGTTGTATTCGTAATGAACTGAATAACCCAATACCAAGTAAATTTAAAATCCAACAAAATAAACGTAAATCCAACCAAATAGTAAAGTATGATCAGTAAAGTAAACTCTATTTAGTAAATTTAAACAGTAAATTTTATTTAACCGCACGTAAAAGCCCCTGATGGTGCTCCACATACTAAACATTTATTGTAGAAAATATATGCAACGCAAGAATTTTCTTTAAGGAGGAAGCCCTCGCCCGTTTTTATAGCTATGTGATGAATCTTTCCCTGTCCGCCAGTCACTCATGGATCGGCGTGAGTAAGCTCCATGAATCATCGCCTCGCTCGTCCAGACATCCAATAAGGGTCCATCAAAACCACCCCGATCCTCATTCTCCCTCCATCTATCTCCCAACTCTTTTCATACCACAAATTTTTAGCACCGAAAAATAGATCTGGAACACTAAAAACGTTGCATCACTGCTGCTACTAGTGAATAATCCGAAAAATCCTTTTATCACGACCATGTTTCTTCAGTATGTGTAAAACACGGCGCATGATATCAGACACTCAGACGTTGGAATGATATTAATAGGGGAGTGAAAATTGAACTGTTTCAATTGGAAAGATGTCACAATTGCAAGAATTGTCACCGAAATTCGAAACCGAAGAGGTACGATTTGATATCTCCACCTTATACATACACCATAAATAACTATGGTTTAGCTATCCAGGAAATTGCCTTTGACTGATTATTGGAATAGAGTTAGAGGCTTCTTCACAAATTATAGGTACCATTTTTTTCACAAATTATACCATTATGATCATTATATGTACTAAATTATCACACGTGATGACATTGGCGAGAAAACAAAAACCAAGACAAAAAGTCTCTCATCTGTGCTTTAAAAATTTTATTTAATCCCTTTTATAATTATATATATATTTTTTATTTAATCCCTTTTATATTTATCCCTGATATAATATGAATTTTTCATTTCAATAGATTGAACAGAAATTATTATTGAATGAATTTTGTAAAAACTCTACTTCACAAATTATACCATTTTTTCTTCGAAACTACTTTTATTATTAGAATCTGCTGGCATTTCATTTGTCTTCAAATCTTTGTTTATCTTACGTTTCATGAATCTAATATTTATTTTTCCAATTCCTTTCACTGTTTCTTTCTGTCCTTAATTCACGATTCTGCGACATGAGATTGGGAAAAACATAGCCGTAAACTATGCCTTAAATATAGTAGTAGCGATAGGCGGGATATTTCATTTCAGTTTACGTGTCATAAGATTTTCTATTGGAGATGGTGAACAAAAAAAACTTCTGATCGATAATAAATTAATAATGCTTCATATATGGTGAAGGACACGCATAACTCATTAGCACATAAACTGTGTTGCAGAAAAAGGTAATAAGGAAATTACTTGCCACATAGCAATCCATTCCAGTCGAAGCACAAGCAGTTTTCTTCGGCATGCGTAAGTGTTCCTGCAATTGAAAAAAGGGAAATATCAAATAGGTTTTCAAGGCTAGAAATACTAGTTTTTATTTTCATCTACGTGCAATATTTCATAACAGACTCTTTGAAGTATAAATACTAAAAATCAATTTGATGAACAACCTAAACTTACGAAAGAGTATGACAATTGTGAGTACACACTTGATAACTTCAATACCCATTCGTGAAAAGGATTAAAGAATTCAGCTATCGCCTTTATACTAACACATACGCGGGTCTATTACAGATAAATTTCCCACATAGAAAACTAGATAAATAGAGAAAAGGAAATAAGAGAGAGGGGATTTTGACACCTTGAAAACCTTTGCCTATTGTAATTGGCGTGCAATATCCCAATTCAAACTGATGAATTTTGTTTTCACAGGATGAGATGCATTCATGTATGGTATAGAATAGGGAGGATGCAACCGCGGCGGCTCATGTCATTTGCGCCGTGATGGAAGGGTATGATAGGAATGGTGGAGAGAAACCCGGCGTCGGCTGTGGCCTTGTTCTTAACGAAAGGCGCCAAGGGGACCATGACTTAACATCCAATTCGACGGATGGAGAACTGTACTTGAAGTGCCCTCCATACAACATTCAAGCAGGGATCAGGCAGTCTCTGAAAAATGTCTGCCACCTCCGGGATATGAAAACAAGCCTGCGGGGTGGGAATCCAACACACTAGCCACCACTACAACCCTTTTTAGACTTGAGAGTAGGTCATCTAGCGGGATTATTAAAGATTTAACTAAACGTAGCCTCCGAGGAAATCCGCATTACAGAATTACTCACAAGAAATTAAGCTTAGGAGCGGTAAAGCCGGGCGTCAATATTCCCAAAAAGCGTGCTCCAGAGAAAGTAAACCTATCAAATGTTATTATTACTCCCAGTAAAATTCACTCGCCCAGTACATAAAAGCTTGGAAAAGAACCATCCGAAATACCAACAAAAAATATGACATTAACCTTGTCGTAGTTAATTGCCGTAGCATAAAAAACAAGCGCGCCGAATCGAGCATGTCGAGCCGTGGTTTGACTTCATGAGTAAAAGAGTCTTCGACAAACAACAGGATATAATTAACGATTAATACAATACTTAAATAAATCTTGGTGCTATTTATCTTCCATCTATTTTGCCTGTGGTAGCCTAATGAATTGAGGGCTGGGCTACAGACTGTAGGGTCCCACATTAAAATTCCGGATAAAAATGTTAGTTTTTTTTATTTTTCGACGAGAAGACCTTGGTTATAAGTTTACACGAAAACAAGAATTCAAATGAAATCGATTAGCTCTTTATTTTTATAAGGATGTATAATCCTACATAACATCTAATAAAGAAGTATTGCTACTGAGTACATGATTAAAATTATTTGCTCGCAAACTAAAAGAGACAAAAAATCAGCGACTGAATTAAACATGTGAAAACAAAATTGAAATTGCAAATATCAAGAAAATAATGGTCACACACCTAACAAAAATACTCCAAGAGCGAGGTGGCCCAGAGGATGGAGCTGGCGTCCCTACCCTGAATGTGTGTGACACTCACAGGCAATGAAAATTGATGTGGATGTAATTTTTAATGGTATTACCTGAGACACTGAGGCAGCTACGTATAGAAAAAATTATTCATGATTGCGGTTAGCTCACAGGAGGATATTAGGGGACCGGATACTAGGGCTTCAGTTTTCAGAGAGCAGATTTAGTGATTAGTGCCGCAGACAAAGATAGCTCGGCGCAGGAAACCAGAGGAAGTGGATTGGTTAGGAAAAAGCTATCATGTCGCCGGATGTTTCAAGACGTCAAGCGGAAGACAGAATGTAAAAAAGAGAGAGGGAGAAAGCTAGAGAGAAACAACAGTTGATTAGAGGTATGCTGATTAAAGCGGCCCCGTGAAAAAGCGTCTGCCGTCTGCCGTTGAGTGATGAGACTGCTGGGCCGCGTAGTGTGGTGCTGGAGTCGCGCCGTTCCTTTTTCTGTATGCGATCGCAATTCCAACCCCTTTGACGATGTTCTCTTGCAAGTGAGCACACGCGGAAAAAGAGCGGTACCCACCTATATCGCTGCTTAGTCCATTCGTCTTACCTTTGTTATCATGGGGCATTGAACCGTGCACAGTGAAATATGTCCCCAACACGGCTCGTCTGGCTAAAGTCTGTGATCCCTTCTGCTAGAATAAAAAGAGTGAGATGGGCATACCAGAAACTATTCAAGGAAAAAACCGCTAAATAGCCAACAGCGTGCCTTATCGGCGTCGCCGTTTCGTGAAAATGAAGTGCAAACATTCTGATTACGAATTTGATACATTTGGGTTCGGATATTGGTCAATAAGAATGATTTTTAATATGTAGAATGTTCACCTTATTACCGAGTGCTATTATTTCGCTTCCGTCCTTGTCCTTCCGGGAAAAATCTAGCAACTCGAATTTCGACCACTTCCTGAATAACTAGAGCGCTGAAATTTTCTGGATATCTCAGAACTGGATGACAATGCTATGTTCTCACACTTTTACGACGATTGGAGGAGTACCACGAGTAATATTCAGAAATAAATATTAATATGCAGTTCTAAAATTGGCCACTTAGATCCAATGGAGGCACTACAATCACAGTATGTGCAAATAGGTATGTGTTTGCAAAGCGTAAAGTACCTATATATTATTTCGGCCGTTTATCTTCAATAGAAGCCTACGATTTACCGGTCCTTTAATGACTTGCTCTAAAAATTATACATTGCTACGTGGAAAAACCCATAATCTCACACGCGAGCCACGTTTTTCATTTTTGATATCTAAAATTTTCTTCTAAAACTTATTCTACCTTCTCATTGTTAATATTTGAATTTTAAATAAATTAAGGGACCGTAAGTAGTTATTTTCATCTTTCTAACAAAAAGTGTTTTTCAAAAGTTTTTTTATGCTTTAATATTTTTTATATTGATTTACTTGTCGATTCTTTGAATGTTGATCCATTTTTGCTTTGTTTCATGATTTTATACTTCTATAGTTGGCGATCAGTGCGGATTGATTAGGAGCATGTGGCACTACAAGACTGCATCAACAGATACCATGCGAATCGTATTATATACAAGATGGCCGTAAATGAAAAACATTTAAAATTCAGCAATAGACATTAACACTTCCGATAAAAGTTCATAAATAATACTCTTCAATGTTTATAAATGCAGCTTTGATAAATATTATTTAAGAAATGCTTCTGCGCTAGTTCATTAATTGCATTTTCTGATTCCCACTTTCCAAAACCAATATATTTCTATTAAACAGGATTTTGGGTATCACCTGCCCTTTTCAATTGCCTCAGCAATTTTCTCTTGCAGTGTGTTTCTTATCTCAGTAAAAATTATTCTTCCTTTGAAAGTCATTTCAAGCGCTTTGTCCTTCGTTCATCTCATCTATTAAATCTTTCTTATCCTCCAAATAACCTTAGTCATCAGTCGCATATTCGTACCTTAGGTTCTCTTGAACCCTGCAATTTTAATCTAAATTATGCATCATACCACATTACTTCCGACGTCCATTCAACGAAGTATCCCAGTCACAGTTGTTTTTCTCCCATTGTCATGAGATTTGGTGCTACTGGCAAGTTACTACTGCTCTACATACCAATTACCTCCAACCGAATTTTACCAGCTCATGAGACGTAATTTCATTTCGTTTTCAGCTTTTAAAATATTTCTAAGAGGTCATGTTCCGAATTTTATTAATTAAAATTAAAATTTATTACACTCCGTTACCTATCGAATTAAATGAACAAGCACATTTTTTTGTCAAACGACGAAAATGAAGTTAATTCAACTATGCGCCCGATACCATTCCGTTATTATCGAATCAACCAAAGGTGATACTTAGATAAATAACTATAAATTAATTGAGTAAAAATAAAGATGGTACTAAATAGTGCAAAACGTAGAAATAGAAAGAAGAGTAATTTCACCGAAGTCCACTCAGAGCGCTCAACTCATTTTACACTTGGTGTAAACCAATACGTAACTGTAGTGGCCCATTTCGTTTTCCGACACATTCAGCCAAGGAATATAGCTTGAAAGATAATTAAAGCAGCATTGAGCCATCAAATGCCCCTTAATTTTGTGCACGCTGCCCTAACCAGTAAAAATGTTTTTTTTTTCTTTTAGCTCGCAAGACGGAAAAATATATCAATAATGATATTGAGTCTATAGCTCAAATTCAAATCCTTTATTTTTATTTATCTATTTATCGTTTCAATTAGCGCACTCTCATCGATTTCATTGAGATTTTAGCTACACAATAACCTGAATTTATAAAATTGAAGATGTAGCATTACATAAGTAAAATAATTTACCGTAGACAAAGAATTAGAAGGATTATGCAATTTGTATCAGCCGCGAAAGCAGCTGATTCTATACGTTTTGGGGTGAGCTGAACTGTATCAGAATTTTGGCCGAGTCTGTCAAGGTGGACTAACACGGTTAAAGATTAGGCAAGCAAGCAATCGGTGGGAAAGGCTGAATGAAGACATCTCCGTCTGCACGCCCTGAGTCAGCTTCTCTCCGCTAAGCACGGGATGACAGGCCTAAACGCGATGGGTAGGGAGGTAGGCACTGGGTAGGCTTTCAGCAGAGCTGGCGTTTGACCAGGGCGCGCAGCACAATTGGGTCCGCAGAATTGATGGCCGCTAAGGACCTGGAGCAGGGAGGGAATTAATTAAAGTCCCGGGAGGCGGCCAAGGAGAAGGCGAATCCCTGGTGTGTGTGAGATACAGAGAAAGGATACAGGTACATCGCCGCCGGGAGGCGAAGAAAGTAAGTGCCTTCGGAGGAAAATATGCGCGCGAGGGAATGAGACGTAGATGGATGAACGAGGCAGGGAAAGTCCCTCTCAAACTATATGCACAGGGAAGTGATGTTAATGAGAAAACTTCGAGAGACGATTAGCCAAAAAAAGGAAAAGAAAATGGATTCGGGAAGTACGAAATTAAGTTAAAAATTTGTTAATGTAATGCCTTGATAATCGGCATTAATCCTGGTGTAAAAGATCACTTCGGGTGATGAAATAATTGAGTAATCCTTCATTGAATTAGATGTGACTTCCTAGTTCTCTTAACTAATTAAGGCAATGTACGAAGCAGTACATACACTAGTATTCTAGTATTCGATCCAATTGCTGAATTCCCCTTAACCCCGGTATTATTTTCGTAATTATAACAGAAGCGTCTGCTAAAAACTTATTAATGTAATGCCTAGCTATCAGGAATAAATCCTGATGACTAAGATCACTTCGGATAATCTTATATTTTTTAAGCCTTCATTGATATATGTAGATGAGGAAATTGAGGTTATATTGGTCTTTTTGCTCACAAATGAAAAGACGACTTCGTTGACTTCCACTGATTTATTTTTTTTGTACGACATGTGTCGATCCATGGACATCATTTTCAAGAACAAAAATTTTGAATTTCAAGCAAGCATATATACTCCTTGATGGGGATAGGGGAGAGGGTGGAAGTAGTGGGTGTTAGGGGGGAAGGGTTGGGTCGAAACCTCAAATGACAATTGGGAAAAACCGTTAGAGGACGGCGCTGGTGAGACGGAGGGGTTACAGGGAGAGGTATGTCGACTAGGAAGGGTTTTCCCGCGAGTTGGGATTAAGGAAGAGGTAGGTTATCAGTAGATGTGGAGTGGGGTGATAGGGTTCTGGGTTTTTCTCCATCCGTGATGTTAAGAGATACTGGTATGAGAGGGGAGAAAATAAATCTGTGGAATTCAACGACGTCGTCTTTTAATTTGTGAATAACAATATCCACGTAGTTGAGCCTGATAACATTGAACGCTCTTTTTACTTTTTAAGGCAACGGAATAATTTAATATATGGCCGAAGCAGATATACTCATATTACCTCCAACTGCTGAATATCCCTAGACACCATTAAAATTTCCGAAACTTATATTTTGGTATCTTCTTCGTTTGATACGGCATTTCAGGTAGAAAAAATATTATTGACATAAATAAAGATGTAACCATATGGAACGTTAAGGTGTTACTGTTCCCGACCTTCTTCGTAACTTTTAAAATAGCATCGTTATGAAGAGAAATTTTAGTATGGAATGGAATGGAATATGGAATTAGGCTAAGAGTGAGAATAGAATGTGCTCATATCAGGATAAGAAATAATGTTTTGATGGAGGAGTTGTAAAATAACGTAGGATTGAAATGAATTCAAAGTATTACTTAAAAAATAGAAACTCTTCGTTCATGTTTTATTTGAAATAAAACAAGATTCTCTTTTGTATTAGTAAGCACTTATTCCAAAATATATTCTACCGCTAGCCAGTCTCACGATTCAATCCTAGCCGGTGGAATTCCCATTGTTCTACTATGCACACCACACTCTTTCCTGTCTCAGGAAAATAATATGCCTAAGCACAAATTGTAGATAATATTGCATAGTTGGGCCATTCCATGCCATTTGGTCAGATTTCAGAGAAGTGTCAGAGTTAAAATATTGTCAATGAGTGGTGTGTTTACAACGAAGAGAATTTGAATAAAAATCTAGAAAAGAAAATTCGAACGACTTAGAAATGATAAGAATGCTCAAAACACCATATAGTGGCTGAAGTATAGTGGTTTTTACAACATGAAGACATCTTTACATCAGGGCTCTGGATGGTACAAAAAAAACTTTAGTTGATTACCTTAAAGGCGTGGCAAAAGCGAGACTGAAGACGGGGTGCCAGAACCCTCTCATTTTGGTGGTGGCCACGGAGTTGTTATCAGGATCTTGATTACAAGGCAGAGAAGCGGGCGGCCATCTTGCGAGCGACCCACAAGCGAACGATGGCTTGGAAAATGAGGGGATGGAGGTACAAGGAGAGGGCTCAGGGCTGCTAATAGTTTCTAATGACCCAAGAAGGGGTGAACTTGAAGGCGAACATTCCTTTTCTTAATACGACAGGACAAGAACAGATTTCAGTGCCTGTAGATATTTGAAAACGTAAGCAACATATGAGAAAATAAGGTATAACATAAATTAGAGATTTTTAAAGAAGTAAAGTAGATCCGGTGGAGATACACCATAACCTACTCCACACAT
This sequence comes from Ischnura elegans, assembly GCF_921293095.1. NCBI lineage: Eukaryota > Metazoa > Arthropoda > Insecta > Odonata > Coenagrionidae > Ischnura > Ischnura elegans. The sequence continues at coordinate 60,690,025 of NC_060252.1, forward strand.
AATAAACAAACAAATACTAGCACATTTTTATAATGAAAATTACAAAAAAAGTTTATGAGAATTGTAAAGGGGGTATTTCTGTGCCAATTTCCCTATGAAGTGTTTTGCGAAATAAATTTTCGTTAAGACAAGAAAAGTAATTTTAGATACTATCGAAGATATAGGTATTGCATCACAATCATCAATTTGAGCACGTTATAAATGATGATGGTCAATTAAATTTACTTTTCTGAGTCTTACGGGCCCCAATCACATGATTTTACATTTATTTACATATATTGCCCTTTTTCCTTGTAAAATCAACCTTTATTCATCCTAACTCTAGACCTCTCTCTGCCTTTCTCTTGTTTACACAAAATCCTTCCCAATGTGCATTTACTTGTACATGCTTTACCGAAGCCACTTCACTGGGCAAGTGGGTGGGAGTGTTAGAATACAAATAACATTAACAAATAATACCAAAATACTCAAAGATATCTATTCTATATATTTCTGTGTTCACCAGAATAAATTTGAACTTATATTAACTACCAGATAACTCGAATCTCACCTTTATATTGTCACCGTACAGAGCATATGCATGAGGATAGTTGGAAGATCTAACTAATATATCTACCACGGTGCATTTTCTAGCATCAAGTTCTAGTCCCTACTCTTGGCTCCACACGTGCTCGCTGTTAAAATCCGGAGATGAATTCCAATGCCTAAGTGATTACTAACATCACGATAGATGACAGCATCGTCAGAAAACAAAGTTATTTTCCTTTTGCTGCAGAAGCAATGGTCATTTATAAATATAATGAATAAAAGGGGGCCGATTAAGCTTCCTTGTAGGACACCTGATGTCACTTTCACCACACCACAGATAAATTCATCAAGATCAAACTTTTACTTTTGCCCCCTCAGAAAGTCACGTTTACAGTTTTGTTTATCCTTACGACTTTAATTTGTATAAAGGTTTTCTTTTTTGAGGTACTGCATCAAAAGCTTTCTTAAATTCTATGGATGGTATATATAAACTACACGCAGTATCGTCTTCAAGGTATAAATTTCTCAGAATTTTATTGATTATCCCAGAAGCTTGTTGCTCCTCATGGCACCAATGGTCCTCAGCATAAATTTTTGCGCTAGTGCCCGCTTAATCTACTGCTGATTTTTACAATTTATCTCATAACCCACCATCTGGAGCACTTCCGAGCTCCTTTTTCTGTCCATAAGCCTGAAATCCCCTGCCACCTTCGTGACCAAATACCAAGCCCTCTGGACAGTATTCTCATCCTCCTCAGATCTTAAAATTTACGTTTCCACTTATAAATTTCATGCAAACACGCCTTGTCACTAAGAAATTTTAAAATGTATCAATTTACTGAAATTGTAAAAAGAAAAAGAAACGGAATATTTAAACTTATATTTATATGAAAAATTTTAAAGTAATAAAATGAGGGCTGAAGTCCTTTCACAAAAGATTTCTGTTCAAAATTTCACAGTAATATCCCTTATGAAACATTTCCTAGGCTTTATTTACACGCTTGTGCAATATTTGGGCTATTAACTGCTTCATGCTTTCTCTAACAAGGCAAATTCAGGAGAAAAGAGGTGAAAGAGTTTCCTAAAAATTATTGATTTTCTCAGCATTGGAAATCTATTGACCCCTTTGAAGTAATAGAACAAGCTGATAACATGAATATTATTTACTCCTTTATTCCCTTATTTTTTAAATATGACACGTTGTCATTTAGATAAATACGTACGTATACCTTTATTGACAAACAATTCCAATTCGATTCTCTCAAAAAAATAAAAGTTTGACAGTAACGTAGATCATTAAAATATGAAATCAATCCCGCATTTCAATGCAATCTTTGTAATTAAAAAACAATAAATATTGCACGGCATACATATGAAAGCATTGAAAATTACATTGATTCCAAAGAAACACTGGCTAGGAAAACACGACGAAATGGGCTTACCGATACACCTAAAACCCCTATTAATAATTATTTTAATTCCTCATAGTACAATTGATGCATGGAATAAACAATGATTTGTAATAAGACAGCTCTTGAGACTCGTCTCGCATTCTGGTTGCCGGCTCACTCATTAACAAATAGTGCTAAATATCAAATTTTAATTTTGCCTATTCTACATTCATATTTTCCACTTTTTCACTTTCTCCCAACAAATGGAGTAGAAAAACAAAAACACAATATAAAAAATAGACACATGAAATACATAGATAAATTTTTGGAGTAAAAAAATGGAATTTCAGTGTGCAAAGAAATGAAATTTTTTGAAAATCGGTATGATATCAAAAATTAAGTGGTAGATCAGTAGTTGCACTTAAGTGTCGGCGAAAATAGCAGTGAGGATATTTCAGGGTGCGAAAAACTCATAAGCAGTTGTGCAACAGCTCGAAACTAAGTTAGACAACCTTTCTCTACACTTCGGCGGAATTGTGCGATACCCCACTCTTGGAAATAAGCTCAGAACCACAACAGCCTGACGCACTAGAACTTTACGTCCGGAAGATTGTGCCGTTATACCGGGACGGTCGCTTCTCCACTCGAAGATATTTATCTCGAGAAAAAGGGGGTAGCTCGGGGGTTGAAGCAGCTGATTTACTTCCGGGGGAGTTGCGTGGGCTTGAATTCGGCGTGCGGTAACTGGTTAAGTTTCCAAGGCGGAGAAGGAGGAGTGGTAACGAACAGACCCTAACACAGTTTTCGCCTCTACTCTCCACTGTCTATTAAAACGAACACTTCCGCAAACCCTGTGAGAAACCCTTGACTGAGTCTGAAGCACACATACTCAAGCTCCCTGCCCTCCTTTTAAGGGTGTTGGCAGAGACCTTTTGCGGGGTTTATTACGGAATGAGCTGCTAAATGGTAATCTCGCGGATCCTTTCCTCAAGAAATGAAAATCCACTTCTGGCTAAACGGTTTCCGGATTGCCCCTTGAAACTTGCGAATTACTGCATCTTTTATTGCGCACGTGGGTTCATATATACTTTTCACCATAATGCAGCGTAGTAGTTCTGGGTGAAAATTACGTTCGATGAATATTTTTTACATTATTAAACGCATATTCAGGAGAGAATTTTCTTATTTTCCGAGTAAACCATGGGGTCTAAGATGGGGAGATCCCTGTTTGAGATTTTATATTTACTCATAATTATTACATTTCATTCATTATTAGCCAGGCTAAAAAATGCTCTTAGCATTCTTATGCTTCTCACGGAAAAGAACCATTTTGTTACAGCAGCAGGTTGATCGTAGTTGCGAAAAAGCTTCTAATTGATTAATAATAAATAGGGTTGTATTATATATCACCACTTACGGCTCTAAGACAGATTTTATATCCAGTTGGTCATTAGAAATTATTACTTACTTTACTGGTAGTCAGTATCTCTTGAGGGGAAATTGAGTAAAAGATATTATCTTGAATAACGGGCAGCAACCATTATTATCCTTTATAAATGTGCACATTTTATATAAAGAAATCAAAAAGTGCAATGTACCTTGATTGAATTCAAAGCAGTAAAATTTTGAATACTTAAAATATGACATTGAACTATTGAGGCCTAAAAATGATTCCAGGCACGTGGGAAAAGATGTTCCACTCTAAGATTTTCAGCAAAATTAAAAGTAAACGCACGCTTTTTTTCCGTAACAAAAAAGCAAAATCAACTACTATTTCCTGGCCAATAACTACAAGGCAATTTACTGGACTATTAAATGGAGAAACTACAATACATACCAAGTTATAGTTTGAGGACGATACAAATTCCAAACTGATGAATATGAGAACGAGAGAGGAAACCCGAGACACCCTGTCAACGCATGAAGTGCATTAACTATCGAATTATTTCAACCTACTTAGCATGTCTTCTCCCTTGGAATACAACCATGTCGCAGTGCAAAGACTTGCGCGTTTCTATGACCCCTGGAGTTGCACTGGCGGGATTAATTCTAAATTATTCCCAGTAAGGTCACCCATGCCAGATAGGTGGAAGGGTAGGAGCCAGACGAAAGGTAGTCCACGTGATGGTGTCACGTGAAAAACACTGTTGGAATGGAAGTGGGAAACCCTACCAATTATCTCTTCCTTGAAAACACGGAGTACAACAAAATGAGCCTCGGAATCTCATCGAGCGGGACCCGTCCGCAAAGGAAGGCTGACGTTCACGGTAGCGAGGTCGGCAAGGTCCTCGAGGTCGTCATCATGCGAAATCCTTGCAGAGACTTCTCATCATCACCAACAGCAGCAGCAATAAAGAAAGAAGAAAAGAAGACCAAGAAGATGCAGAGAAAGAAGTCAGAGATAAACGTAGGGACGCGGAATGTGAGGACAATGATGAGGGCAGGAAAGCTAGAAAAAATCAATAGGAAAATAGATAAAAGGTATATATAAAGGATATATATCTTATGAGTATGAGAATTGAGATAGAAGGGTGGTGGGGACTACTAAGGTGATAGGTATAGGGTTATTTATAGTGGTAGGGAGGAAAGTCGGCGATGAATAGCTTTAGTATTAAACGGGAAGATGGGGAAGCGTGTGATAGATGTAGACCAGGTAAGCGATAGGATTCTGGTAGTAGATATTGAAGCGCGACCCGCGAAAGTTGTGGTGGTTCAAGTTTACATGCCCACTAGTAATCATAGGGAGGAATAAATAATTATGGAAACTTTCAATTTTTCAATTTAATGGTAAGATAAATAAAGAAGTGATAGTGGAAGAACGTGCTTACAGAAAAGGCCAAACGAATATATAGGAAAAAAATAATCGATTACGGCGAGAAACTAAGAGGGCAAGGCAGGCTTGGTGGAAAAGACAGTGCGAGGAAATCGGAGAAGTTCCAGAAGGAAGGAGAAGTACATAAAAGGTAAGTCGCTATTGGGTGGCGAGAAAGGACTATATGGGCAAAAAATTAAGGCTAAAGATGGAAGGATGCTAACCGAGATGCTAACGATCTTAGATGCGGATATCAAGGGAGCCCTTCGTGAGATGAAGGCTAGGAAAGCAGTAGGCGTGAGCAAAATACCGTGTGAGCCTCTAATGAATATTAGAAGGGATAGTTGGAAATGGTTTTTCCAACTACCAAGTACGCAGGATCTACGAGGAAGTATGTTGGCTGGAGGATTTCGTGAAGACGGCTTAATTCCGCAATCGAAAATAATAAAGCCGTGGAATGCGGAGATGATTGGAAAATTAGCCTAATATTGCATGCAGCTGAAGTGCTACCTGATGCACTGAGGATATTGAACAAACGAATGGCGGAGAGGGCAAACAAATAGAGCGAAGATCAGTCTTGTTTTAGAAAAGGGTAGTCAACTCGTTATGCAATAGCAATAATGAGGTCACTGGTGGAGAGAAACGTAGAATATGACCAGGACGTGTAAGCCTTTTTCGCGGATTTTGAAGAAAAGCATTTTATATAGTAAACTGGCTAAAGTCAAAGGTTATTCTCAAGAAAATAGGTGTAGATTAGAGGAAAAAGAGGCTTATTCGAAATCTTTATATGATCAAGACTGCGCAAGTGAGCGTAGAGGACGGAGAATCTGTTTTGGAAAGCATTGGCCGAGGAGTGAAGCATGACTGTCCTCTATTACCGCTTCTTTTCAACGTATACGCTGAAGAAATGGCAGGAGAAGCGTGGGATGACTGTTAGCTTGAGTAAAAATTGGAGGAATGATGTTTAAATCAGTTAAGTAAGTTTGGCAGGTAACTTTCAATCATATCTGTAACATGGTACAGGTGGTAATATATATTAATGCCTCATATATAAAAACTCATGAAATTTCTATGATATCGGAAGAGTATCCAAAACTCTTCATAAATATTTACCATTTACTGCGTACATATGACAAGGTGTTATCAATGTAAGCTATGGATACTAAGTGCGTGAATAGATTTGTAATGCCAGGCTATAGTGCGGTTTTGATTAACTATAGAATCGGCTTTTCGTTAACAATCCTACCAATTTATATTAATATTATGTACAAAGTATGATTCAAAGAAATAAAATGTCCCTAAAAAGCTATTGTAAGCCGTTTACAGTGATTTTTGCCATTATCAGTTGGCAACGGCGACCAAGGTTTCCCTTGACCTAAGGACTTCATTCAACCCGATACCAGTGGGCTTGCATAGGATAATTCTTAACACGAGATATTTGTAGAAAACATTAACGACCAAATTTATTGAAATAACAGATGAAATATTTAAAAGCACTTAATTATAAATTATATAGTGTCAAAATATCTCATTGTTGGTGCTTATGCTTCTCGTAAGTTGTTCCTTTGACATAAAGCAGGGCTTAGCCACGGTTGGAGTGTCTGGGCAACCCCAAAACATTCTCACTCTAATTCTCGATTTTTTTTTCTACATAGACCTTTTTATGACCTTCCACGTTTTTTAAACGATATTGCCACTCTATATGTCTCCACGGCGATTTAAAATTGACGCTGAGCGATACATAATTTGTCATTTTACGTAATACTCTGTGCTTCCCCAAACACCGCAGCATCGTGGATCCATTACACATTGCCGAACAAAACGGCGCCTTTCAACCTTTTTGGGTCACTTCAACCGCACAGGGACATGGCAAGCTCTGACCCAGACGTGGGACCCTAAAAGGCTGATATAAAGCCGTTTAAAGTGACTTATTCCGTGATCAGAAGGCTAAGGGAACTACAGTGGCCCTTGAGCTAGTGACTTCATCCCACGATACTATAGGGCTTGCATATGATCGCACATAACTAAAGATATTAGTTGTGAACCACTGGTTCAAAAATCCTCATTTGCAGCTTTTGGGGTGACGGATATAAATAATGCTTTTCAAATAAAATATTTATAATATTTTCCTTGCAAAACTGAATTATGAATTTCATACACTATCTTTTACTTTAATGAAAAAAGTTGATCAAATTATTGTTAGTGATTTTAGAAAATATATAATTATAAATTTTATAGCGCCAAAATCTCTCACCGTTGGTGCAAATGCACCTCTAAAGGTCTTCCATCAACATAAGGAAGAGCTTTGCTACGTGTAGTGCTGCCAGTCTACCCCACTAGATTCGCATTCAGATTCTCGATTTCTTTTCTACATGACCTTTTCTTATGACCTTCCACGTCTTTTAAAAGATATTGCTACTCAATATTTCACCGCGGCGATTTGAAATTGACGCTGAGCGATACATAATTTGTCATTTTACGAAATACTGCCTAACATCGCAGCATCGTGGATCCATTAAGCATTGCCGAACAAAACGGCCCCTTTCAACCCTTTTGGGTCACTTCGACCGCACGGTGACGGGGGAGAGCTGGGCGGAGGAGCTCTACGCTGTGCCACGGCATGTCCCTTTCCTCTTCGTCCTTCCTGCTTCAACTCGGTCCACTGATGGATAGCCTCCTCCTCTACCTCCTCCCTTTACTTTCCCTACCCCTACCTTTTCTCTCTCCGAAGGGATGAGAGAGGCCTCTAGCTGCTTTTTCCTCCCTCTCCCGAGTCCCTCACCAATGGTAGTACCTCTGGGACGAGCTACATCCATCATCCTCAAATTGCGAGCGGAAAAATAAACAACGCCGGTGAAGGACTTTTGGAAAGGGTGGGAAGAGGGATCCCTTGCTTTCTGGAGGAGATAATGGGAGAGAGAGAGAGAGAGAGAGAGAGAGAGAGAGAGAGAGAGAGAGAGAGAGATGGGTAGTGCAGAGTAAAATGGGTTAAATTTGGGAAAATAGGTGGCCAAAATGGGCTCATAAAGTGATTTTTTGTGTGCCAGGGGCAACAAGAGTCACGTTTTTATTTTTAACGAGAGAGTTTTTCAAACTTTCCTTCACTAATTTTTCTTGTAATTTGCTTCTTTCAGTCCGTTAGTAGCAAAGCTGATGGTTTGTAGATATTTTTGGCGCTAAAAGTGAGAAATACGATGCATGGATAAAATTGGGCTAGTTTGGCCTTGTAGCTGTATGATCAGAGTAATTATTTTTGAGGGTAATCAAACGCTCATTTGGAGAAGAAGGATGTTTGAGCCCATAAAATGATATTTTTTGTGCAAGGAGCAACAAGAGGTACGTTTTTATTTTTAGGGAAGAGTTTCTCATTTTTTTATCCCGCTAATTTATCTTGCAATGTGGTCATGTGCTCCTTCCCGTATGTTAATAGCAAAAATGACGGTGGGTGGATATTTTTTGTGTTGAAAGTGTGTTATGCGATGCACGGAGAGATTTTTTCAAATTTTAACTCGCTAATTTATCTTGCAATGCGGTTAATTTCTTCTGTTAGTAGCAGCGATGACGGTGTATTGATATTTTTGGAGTTAAAACTATGAAGTATCATGCATGCATAAAATTGGATTATTAGACTTTGAATCACAGCTATTAGTGTTAGCAGGCTAAAAATGTATTGTAGTTAATCAGTCGTTCATATGAAGGAGAATGGTTTTCAGAGCTTGAATACCCATTACGTATGGAAGGATATTCTTTAGTTTTAAATTATAAGTGAGGGTTAGAGGTGTATTGATGTGAGTCTTTCGATGGTTGGCGAGACACCAGAGAAAAGCAAAGAATGATTATGCCTTTGCGTTTCTCCATTGTTTAGGCCGGAATAATAAAAATTATCTACTTGGCTAAATGATTTATCTGGTGTAATCGAAGGTTACGGAATGCAACCATAAATAATGATATAACGAGTTATTGTTTTATTTATTGAGAGGAGTTCTGAGTTCTTCGTGAAAAATTTCGCGGGTACTCTCCATGGTAATTGTAAATATTTTAAGCTATGCCGCCGCGTCAAAGTTTGGGTGGCCCTAACGTTTACCGACCACTGGTCGCTTTTTTAAATAAATCGGATTTTAGATGATGGAGTTCAGAGTTTATAGACTAGGATGGATAATCTTTCCATTGTATTCACTTCCCTGCGATGGCTCTTTTTACAGTGAATATCGGGAAATAAACTGGCGCATGTGTGATGATCTGTAACATATCTAAAAGTGGAGAACTTGCTTTCATAATTAATATATATATATATATTAGAGTAAACTAAGTTACGCTCCTTTTATATCACGCTTGATACAAAGGCATTCAAATGAAAAAAGGAAGGCATTCTCCCGATGTAAAAGCGGATGACAAGGAAACTCGTATGCAGGGTTAAAAATTTCGGAAGAATGTACCTAATTCTCAAGGGATGCTAAAGCTAACGTTGCCATCAGGGGTGTTATTATTTATTTCTGAATTTAAAGGCCACATTCGGAGTACTCTTGGATCTTCAATTGAGCCGTTGAATGGGCCATTCATTGCTCGAGGCAATAACTATAACGCAATGAAAACAAACAGTTACCGTGGGAGTTAGCAGTTTAAGTTACTTGAGCACCATAGAGTGTCAGTTGTTGAACTGCCAAGCAATTCTCATATTTGGCTACATTTCTCAACTCATAATAAATTTTTAAATTCAGGATACAAATGATCGCAGAAATGATTGATCGCAGATAGTGACTTCTAAACGGGGCCTCTTAATTTCAGATTTGTTCCTTCATATCTTGCTTTGTTTACAGTATTAATAAAATTCACTCAGATTCTCAACGAAAAGTTTAATCAAAACAGTGTTAAACTTTGAGAATGCAAAGCCGTTTACGTACGAAGACTCGATTTTCTAGAGCACACATTGTTAAATCCTAGTCATTTATCCACTATTCTTTCTAATTCTTCCTCATGTTTCGGCAACTCTTCCGATATTATTTAATATACATGAATATATGAAATATTATATATGAGGCAAATTGAGAAGCATTCGCAACTGCAACAGAGGTGATCAAACTAGTGGAACTAATCAAATTTTTAAATTTGAATTCGATACTACACCCATTGTAGCATAGTGTCTAGTAATATATATCCACGCTATGCCCTCAATGTCTATGTAAATTCATAAGCAAATAGACAAACGGGCTACGGTGCGAATGTATTTTTCGCCATACAGGCGATGTACAGAATGGCCATGCGAGGCAAATACATGTCTGCGCGTCCCATTTAGCCCCCCCTTCTTGTGGGAAAAGTGGCGACATGGGATGGATAGGCCTGGAAAAGTGGTGTCGGGGGTACGGAGAAGGGGTCCAAACCCTTTCATCCCAGGGATCGTCGTTATGCCGCCATCATCCAACTAAAAAAAATAAAAAGAAACCAGGAGGAGGCCAAAATAGGGAGGTCATTTTTCTTGGAAACTGGCCGCGTGGCATGCGTTTGAGACTGTGACGCGCAAACACAGAGATCCCCTCGTCCTAGTAACCTGGATGGGAAAAAATAATATATGAGAGAGCAAGGGAAGGTTCGGGGCTCGTGTAATGGCCTCAGATTCGTAATTTCATAATACCCCATTGCCACTCTTCTTGTTTTCACCGCAAGGGAAAAATATTTTTGGCACCCCTAGGCATCCAAAGCATCGTAATTACGATGGGGATAACGTGTAGGTTACAAAGAGGTGGCAGGTCACTGCTACGCGAAGAGATTGACGGGATAAGGGAGAACCGGGAACTGTGATGTCATGGGCGCCAAGGGTGACCCCTCCATTTTATCATTTTTTTCCCCATAGAGTGATGAGCGTCTGGTTGCCTAACCTGATTTACCATACAGCGGCTTAAGGAAGTAATTTTTAATTCGGTCTATCCACTAGGTAAGAGGTTCGTAATTTGAGATCCTGAAGAAATTTCATGTTGTCAGTACAACTAACTAATTTACTTTAGGCATCCTCCGTTTAAGATAGGAATATATAGTGCATTTTTCGAATGACTACAAATTTTCCCTTACCCAGATACTATATTTCACTGGTTGTTTCTTAATTTTGATCTTGATAGAATTTAAAACATATTGTATATACACATAGCATAATTCATAATAGTATAACTATTGATAATAAACGCAGGTCACAGTCAGCTGAACTTACTTAGCATTCTAGCGTTAATCATTTGATGGAATATTCCGCGAAAAAGGCTTCAATTGGAAATCTAACACCACATTCATTCTCACAACCAGTTCAATTATCACCCATTACTAAATGTACCCATTAAATTACCTCTTAACTATACCTATTAAGTTATGCCCATTATTACCCAATGTTCCTTCTAAGTAACATGAAAAATGCATACATTTTTAGTCCTATTCAGGAAAAATTTAAGCTAAGTCTCCTTTTGTGCTGTTACCTAAGTTAAATGGCGAAATATGCAGGTGCCACAGTAAATATGATTGAGTATAAAATTTTTTAATTAGAAAACTTGTAATTCTATTTCTTACAGAAGTAGCTCTGGGTCACCCAGAGTTAATGAAATAACAAGAGCCATATTTTCCCGGTTTTTGATCCAACACGGACTTCTTCATCAATAAACTTGAGCTGAAACGCACCTATGTGAACTACTGCAAAGTACACCTATTCAACTCAGACTTAAATTTTCGAGAAGCCTATTTTCTAGATAGCAATTTTTATTGGCCTATTTGTTTGTAATTTGAGGAATATCAATAGGGTAACACATGTAATCTGATTAAAGATTATCAGTACCATAAGAACGAATATTTTCATTTAAAAATACGGATTAAGATTGACGAAAAAAATGGAGTAAAAAACGTTTTCTGTGATTTCGACGCAGAAATGTTATTTCGGTGTATTATTGACAAATGCTGCAGCTACTATCCACTACGTCTCTGGGACCGCAGGTAGTGATGAAACGTTTACGGTGTGCCTCAACACGACCTCTGTATGAAGATACCATTGAAGGAATACATTAAGCCTCGATCACAATGGCTCAATTTACAAGCTGAAGTACCGCTGGATGAGACTTATGGTACAGTGAATTAAGCTGAGATATTCAAATCGAGACAGGGATATTTGCCTGTTAGACAACATTTGGATTGGCCATCCATACAGAACTCCATTAGCTTCAAGTTTGAATCTCTCTGCACATGTTATTTGAAATTCCTTTCCATGTTGTATTTGAAATTAGGTACTCATCCCCTGAACGTTAATGAAGAGGCATCGCCTTGGATGGAGATTCATGCCGATAATTTCACGGAGTAATTATTCTGATAAACAGTAAATACTTCACTTACATTATGAAGTATCAAATATTAGTGGGAATAATGATATTGTTTCTCAGTAATTCATGGTCTCATATTCATGATGAAAAAATGCACCAATATTCACCAATAATACATTTGATGAGTGGTCAAATCGCAAATAGGCAAATAACGCATATCATGAGGAAATATTTATATGGATAAATTTGTTCAAATGAATAAAAAGAGATACTAGCAGAAAGTTCTATTTTAATGATTATTCTTCATATTAGAATAAATACCATCATTCGATAGGAATATATTATTTTCAGCACATACACGTGGACAGTATTACATGGATTGTTACGCGAAAATAATGTAAACAAACATCTGATTCAACGCACATAAAATACCTTGCATTAAACCAATACTCTAGGTTAGTATTCACTGATCATTTTCAATGGAAAAAAGTTCTGTAAAAATGGAGTTAATAAATGTACTTTTTTATATGTATTGTCGTATCAAATTAGTATTGCATATACATGAATACAATTACCCTTCTTACCCTCAGCAAGAGCTAATTGGCGTCTTACAATTATAAATTGATATCGGAGCAGATTTTAAAAATAATGTACTAAAGTTACCCCAAAACATTGAAATTTTAAATTTATTAAAGAGCAAAGTATATTTAACAAAGCTCGGCACCAGATTTAGCAGATTAGCAATAACATGGCCTATTTCCTCACTCGAAATTATACATTATCGAATTATTTCAACAAAATAATGATGCTAGGAAAATAAAAAAGCCGGATTAAGAATCCTGAGAACGCAGTGCTCCGCGCACGGAACCCAACGGCATTGCAACATTAACTTAACGACAGAAATCCGTGAAAATTTCTTTGTCACGCCATACCGTCCATTACGAGGCTAAATCCTTGGGGCTCACAGTAGCAAGAAACTCCACCTCGCCGCCGACGCCGGGTTTTATGAAGTGTACGCCTTTTACTGGATGGCGCGCGTTCTGTCGTCGCCAGAGACAATAAGAAGCCGTTTTACGCAAGCGTTCAGATGCGGAAGAGAGATATGAAGACAAGAAATAAGGAGCGAGTCTATGGTGGGGCGAAATACAGCCAAGAGGAGGAAGTACTACTCTTTCCTAGAGTCCATTCCGAGCATAATCCTCGGCTATAACGACGATTTCCTCGCCTTGTTACGCTACAACCCCGGAATACGATCCAATTTTCTCAGTGTATGAGTAGAAACTGTTTTCTCGCGTCATAGTTTTAGGCAATAATCATGTGACGATGGACCATTACGAGGGAGAATTCAATTCATAAAAGTTGCATAATAAGAGCACCTGTGTGAGCATAGGATGTAAATGTGAAAAAATAGTTTGCTAAGCTATTAAATCCGAATAATTATGCTGCCGCTAATTAGGTTTAGTGAATACGTATCGGATACCTGACTTTTATTGAAGGGATGTGTAATATTATCACATACGTTAACCATAATGTAAATAAAATAAGGATTAGACACAAACACTTAACGTATTTATGGACTTAAACGGAACATATTTAAATATAATTGATTTCTCACTTTGGATTGACTCTCTCACATTAAACATCGTTCTTCGATCTGTGCTTACAGTAATAATTTAGAGTCGACGAATAAAATGGGGTCATAAAATAAGGGACGTGGAAATTTGATTTGAAAAGTGAACAAAACGAGTATACCTTCTACGATTTTTATCGACCAATGAAAATCAAATGAAAATGAAAACCAAGTGAGAAAATTTAATTGACTAAATTTAGTTCGTGAATTCCAACCATAATTGTTGGCACATGAGCATTTTTTTAAATTCCTACATAGTTTTTGCTCTTCATTTCAAATAAAAATAAATTTAGTTAGCGTCGTATTTCAGCCATATTATATCTCAAAAAACATTTCTACGATAAAAAAATACTTTTAGCTGAATTTAAGGTTCAGAGACATTTTACCGCTTAGAAGTAGTTCGTTGAAATTACATAGCAGAAAGATGCAATTCTCAGGGGTCAATTTTTTTTAACAAGCAGTTTAACCATAATTTTTTACTAGCCATCAATCAACACAATGCATAATTTTCCTTAATTTCTCTAACTCCAACGTGCTCATGTCCATCTTTATTTACATTTAAGTTGAAATATGGCATTTCTTCCAAACATTCCGTCTCACCAGACATATTACCGCTATTTTTTTTTATTTATTTTTTTTCATCGCCCCGAAAACAGCTCACAAGGCCTTTTACATCGGAGGGTATAACATGAAACAACAACTATCACACACAACCATGCCCTGGATAGGGGCAACCTACCCAGGCGGGACTCGAACCCGCGACCTTCGGTTTGGCAGGCGAGGACTTTACCCCGCCGCCACCGAATTAAGAGAATTTACAACATAAAAGCCGGGAAACACTAAACGTAGATAGAAGGCTAGTTTTTTAACTACTAGATCTGGTACCCTCATTGCTATACGGTCATAAACAAAGCAAGGGAGCAATTATGAGTGCAAATTAAGAGAAATAATTCAAAATAGGGATCAGTAAATGTGAATGCAATCATAAAGAAAAGGAATAGCATGGACAAAGACAATCAATCCGGACTGAGTATGTTTTAATACGTTGCAAAGCATTAACCTGTAAGGCTGTTTTGATAAGATGGTGGTAGATTTTACCCCCGACCATTCTTCCGAATTTGAAATACATTACGATAGGGGGGCATTTTCTTTCCCTGGACCACCTAACACCCCGAGGTTTAAAACTATTCATCATGACCGATATCAAGCATCAAAACAACTGTGAACCTTTAGGAAAAAGTTTCCACCCCAGTTTTTGGTGCAAGAATGCCTTGCGAGGTGTAGGAATACGGAAGCAGCGTATCCGTGCACTGATGGTAGAAAATAAAAGGAAATAACTTTTTTATACACCAGCCTCATCATTTTAAAGGGAATATCAAAGAGCTCGTGTTGCATTTAGGCAAGCGTCATTCCTGTCACGTTCTGGTGATTTACGATCTCGTATAGATGCTTTTAGCCCAAATACACTGCATACAGGATGTATTTCGGAACAATATTAATGCCGCGGTGCACACAATATTTAAGGCACGCAGTGATTTCCTCCGAGTTGAGTTGATTCTCACCACAAAAAAGTCCTCCGATACTACAGGAGAAATGGCCCACACGGCGGCAATTTGCGAACTGATTATATTCGCGATAAAGCCGAAAAACAACACGGTAAAAGCTTGGTTTACATAATGATTAAGAAAAACTAAGGCCTTCCATAAGAGCATTCTTCTTTCACCAACCAGACTACCCCATACGTCATTTTTCTTGCGAATACTCGGGAAATACACGCCAAAGGGAAGTATTTGAAGAATAGAATATCAAAGCCGATAAATGAGTCCACTACCAGTTCAATGAAGAGATGAATTCTTCAATATGACATTCTGAGACTTAACAAGAATATGAGAGGATTAGAACAATATACAGTGAGAGCATAAAGTATTGCTTTGATTTATAAAAATTATTACCTAATAACCGTTTGACAAAATAACGAAAATCTGATACTGTTACGAAGGTCAGTGTTACTTTTTTAAGTGCACTTACGTCACTAAACTTCAACGTGTGCTCCCTTCGTAGCTCGGAGAATGTCGAAGTGGTGATCCAGTTCCCAACAGAACACATGTTACAAAACACCTGGTGGGAATTAAATTACCACTTCGACATATTCCAAGCTAGCAAGGAAGCTTACGTTAAAGTTTACAAACGAAAGTGGCCTTAAAAATAGTAAAACTGACCTATGTAACAGCATAAAATTTAAATTGTTATGTCAAACGGTTTTTCTGAAATAAATTTTTATAATCAGGGCAAGACTTTATGCTCGCCCTCTACATATATATTTACGAAAGGAAGGTAATGATGTATGTAGAGAAAGCGTAAGGAAGGGAAAAATCAGACACCCTAATACATATCCTGAAAGCCTTCCATTAAAATTCAGAGTACCGTTAATGGTGAAGGCCAGTATAAATCCCGTATTTGAATACGTTTAAAATAAAATGAGGCCAAGGCACGTATTTTGATAGCATCCAAAAGCGCAACTGAAAGGCAGCTAAAAATTTGGAGAGGGTTCGGGTTAGAGAAGCAAAGGACCAACCTTTTCAGCGGTTTGGGACGTCAAAGATTGGGCTCAGTGCTTGGAAATGTGGACACGGACGGGGTTCGTTCATTGAGCTTCGACGGAAAAAATTGGATTTATTTACGGGGAGCTTTTCTAAATGGCAATATTCAGCGTAACTTTCCGGCCGCCGTTCCAACAGCACCCACCACAAATTTACTGAGGCGCCTTCATAGGTAGCATTTAAATGTTTCCCAAACGAATATACACATAAATAGTTCATAAAACTGACTGTGCAGTAAGTTCATTTTGTCAGGTTCTGTCCTTGGAAACTGCAATGATAATCGAATCTTCATTCCCTGCATTTACATGAGTACGTGGGATAGAAATATTACAAATGAATAGATACAATGGCAACACAAACTTTTAAGCCATCATATCAAATATTTTGAGGCTCTCTAATATTAATTCTGTTACTGCTGCAAGTTATAAATTACAGCTACCAATTAGGGTTCGAATGAGTAAAAAACAAAGCTTGTCATTATACCTCGCAAACCATCTAACGGGGCAAGTGGTTTTAATCAGTCGGCATTTAACCTGAAAAAATTTACGCTTTAAGTTTTTGGGTGTCTAAAAGTTGGACGTTTTTAGATTCCATTTGCCGAAAATAAACTGATGTTATTAGGTTGGACAACCAGAAAAACACAAATTCTCTTTGATGTGAAAATAAAAAAGCATATATATGCCAAAACAATTGAATTATATCCTCTACATCATCTTGGCATAAGTAATATTAAAGAAAAAGACTTATAAACAAAATAAGAATAGGAGCTACGGGACTTATAGAATTATGGCCAAGCAACTCCTGGCACAAGCTTTCCATAGAAACGGAAACCCATAGGAAATGAAAAGAGAATAAGCTCCAGGAGACTGAGGAACAATTAACATTGGATATAAAATAATAACTTGATTGCATTTGACCTTCGCATTACGGCATTAGTGCGCTAAGGCGGATCTATCGTTAAGCGAATTCCATCCAATGTTGAATAGACAATATTTTCAAACAAAGAATCAGCTTCGAAAGTGCATGTTGGAATGTTAAAAATACTTTTTGGTTAAAAAAAGGCGTATGTAATTTCATGGTCGATGACATAAAAATGGTGACATTTAAAATTATAAAAAGAAGGCGGAAAATCAACTCGCATAAGATTGCATGCCGAATGCATCGCAAGTGCTATTGTAAAGCGAAGACCTACTTTCTTTTACCTTTGAATTTCTACAAGCAGTCTCCGCTACCTCATCACATTAACTCCAGGTAAGCACAAATTGTATATGAATGTTAATTATTTACATGGAACAGAAACCCAATATCATTAATCCACTCACTGTGCAAAGTACTAAACGTTATGTAGGGTAAACTTAGCAATTTTTTCCAGTGCCATTTAGTCCCCAAAATCGATAAAAGGTATTTTCTCAAAAGCATTGTCGCAATGTGACATTGATTTATGGTCATGCTATCTACTAGTCCAATTCAATACACTCTCATTAGTACGTAGAGAGTTTCACGCTGATAAAGTCTGAACTTATATCAACTAATTAATACGGATCAATTTACGCTTTGAAAAAACCAATAGTTGATGCGGAGTATTTGCACGAAACGAC
The DNA here is from genome assembly GCF_921293095.1 of Ischnura elegans. Taxonomy (NCBI): domain Eukaryota; kingdom Metazoa; phylum Arthropoda; class Insecta; order Odonata; family Coenagrionidae; genus Ischnura; species Ischnura elegans. The sequence continues at coordinate 60,707,867 of NC_060252.1, forward strand.
TTGGGACAAACTCTCGGTTTATCCGCTCTACAATTATAGGAGGAAATCATGAGTGTATTAATAGAAGTAAGTTAGTGACACAGTGTCGTTAACTTGAAAGCCACGACCAAATCAAACTTTACAGTTAATGTGTCTTTTTGGCGTCAATTGATGAACCGCGGAAAACCATTAGTAAAACGCTGAAAATAACTTATTAATGTCAGAGAAAAAAATAAACAATTGATCGACTTTACGAAATTTCAGGCGGAGAGGAGTAATTTGATCCAACTGCTCGTTTGAAGTATGAACACCAGTGTACGGGTTGAGAGAATATCGGAGTATCATTTCTACGTCGTGAATTCTGATACTTTCTACCATACTGCGATTTTATACCAAAGGCAACTCAACAGCCAACATTTGAGGGGGAAATGATTTATTCATCCACGTTAGGTGAGAGGTGACGAAAATCGCTTTAAATTCATGTGACACTTGCGACTTACCTACATATTAGCTAAGAATCATTATGGAGTCATGTTATCCGGAGACCATCTAAATTCCTCTACTAGATTAAAGGAAGGGAATTTGAAGGGTTTTACTCTACCATATAAACTAGATAGCTTTCATGAAAAGTCCCTGTGCTTAGTGCACAGTGTACTAGCTAATAGTCAAGGTTTCCGTGTTTCATTTCAGAAAACTTTCAACCCGTTTTAATGAAAATAACTGGAAATAAAAGGAATTCCATGTATGTGGTTCCTCAATATCATCAGCTGCAAATCATTGCATCAACATTTTTTTATCCGGTCATGCAGTACAGTAATTGGGTACGGTTTTTGATTCTCAGAAAACGATAGCCCCAGTTGAACATCATTTTTTTACGAGCTCCTCTACGCATTGTCATGAGCGTCCGCATATTAAAAAACGGGAATCATGAATCCATACTACAGAGCATAACTTTTTAATAGTAGAAATAGTACCACAAGCTAAGATTAAAGTAATATCTGCTATTTTAACAATAGGAAATGTTTTAGGGACTGCCAGAGAATGAAATGATTGCACTTATGAATGCCGCGGAAGCTAAGGACAATGCATGGGGCTGCAATAGAAATAGGTAGAAAATATTCTCATAAAATATTAATGAAATTAAAGGTATAGCTAAAAATGTAATAATAATGTTGTAAAAACTATATTACATTTCATGCAGAGATTACACATTTCTGTTAAGGAAAATACTGGTGCTAGAATACATGAGGAAAATTCACAGTGCTATCACGTTGAGAGCACAAGAAAATTTAATTCATAAATTGAAATAATACCAGATTCTGGGAAAATAACTGGATGCCAAAAGGTAATAGTGTTTGTTTTTACAAGATACAACCAGTGGAATTTTTTCGTTCGAGTTAATCTGACTTTTCATCTTTTCCACGCGTTTGCAACAAAAATCCGAGGAATCATAGATAAAATAACAAGGAAAAACATTGTTTTCTATGCTTGTCAAAATAATACCAAGAATATTAATATTGCTATCACGAATGCATTCCTTAAATAAAATGTTACTTTTACCCTATTCCTTTGAAGCTAAGGTGACAGAAATATGAAAACCCTTGATATGATAAAATATGTTTCTGTATTTCTTTTTTTATCTCAGAATTAATTTACGTAGTTTCCATCCCATCTTGTAGGTCTGACTACTTGTTGATAAGCTTTAAACATTTCACACTGTTCTTAATTCACAAATTCAATCATTGCAGCAATAAAACTAGTTTACTCTCAACCTTATCGTAATTATGCGTAAGATTAAAGTTTCCAAATGTTACATAAATTTACATTAATTTAGCAATTTTTAGAAATCAGGCAAAGTTTCCAGACATATCTTGTAAGTACCTAATAAAATATTTCTCATTGTCAAGCACGCCCTAATCAAGTTGTTTTAACGTGCTCGCTTAAGCCTCCATATCCTAAAGTCATGAAGAATACAAAACGATGATATAGACTCCCTTTAAAAGTAAACTTCTGGTAAACTGTATACTTCAGCATACAAGGACGCGTAAAAATAAAACCAAATTTTTATATGAAACAAAATCAATGGCCCAATTGAGCCAACAGAAAAAGCACGAAAACACTACTACCACCAGCTAGACCCTGAAACACTCCTCGTTGGTATCCTTACGGATATAAATTCAAAAATTCTTTCTTTTTAGACAACTGTTGGGTTTTTCGCCATAAATATCCATGCCTTTTTTCACCTCTGATTACAATTTTCAATAAAATATTCAGTCATTTAAGAACACACTATTTTTGAAATTAGTATTATTTATCATTCAAAGAGGAATAACCAGTAAAATTTTGCGGAGATATTTTGTGCATAAACCGGCGAATTTGTACCAAAGGAATGGAAAAAGATTAGAAAATTGCAAAGAGTTCACTAAGATACCTTGAAAAAAATTACTAAGAGATCTCTTACAGACGCAACAGACAGTGCTTCCTTACTTAGAGATTATTTGAGTAGGCGGCAGGCGCCAGGACTTTTTTTATTTCACTTTCGCAAGTTAGTAATGGAGAGTGGATAACGTGGTAAAGGAGAGCGTGCTAGGTTGGTCAAGAGAGAAGAGCAGATAAAGAGGATTGGATCGGAAGTCCATGCAGGAAAGTGGGTTTGAAGGACGTTCGGTAGAAGAGTTGGGGATCCGAAGGGCGGGGCGGTAAATGGGGAATTTATATTGACTCTCCGGCATGATCCTTTCAAGTCATATGGGAACTGCGAAGGTTCTGGGGACTGGATTTCCCGTAAAAAGGTCAGAGAGGAATGAATGAGATGAGGGATGACCGATGAAAGTTCAATGAGGTAGCCGAGCCGAGGAAGCAAGGAAATTATTACCGACATGGCCGAGAGTGGATGAGGAAAACGCGTAAGGCAGAACCAAAAAAATAAAAAGAAATGAATTCCCATAGCCAAGTGATTGGTCCAGCTTTCTGTATGGCAAAAAAGTGCTAGCTTATGCCTACACCTACGTAGTTACGCAAGAACCTTACGAAAGAAAATGATTTTGAAATTCTTGAAAGGTCATGGTACCAAAAATAAAAGAGGAAAATAAACATCAATGCAAGCGAGTAGAGGTAAAATAAGGTCGGTAAAGAAAAATAATTGTCAAATATGGTTAAAAAGAAAATCTTCTATCACGAAGTAATTTGCAATGTCACATCAGAAATAAATGGTATCGATAGCTTCAAAATACGCGAGAAAAACCTGATTGAATCTAGTGCCATTGCGTGTTCATATATACTTTTTTGGCTTAAAAAAACTAGAAAAAATACTATAAACATTACATATGCACTGCATATACACTACAGCTGTCCAGGAGGCCAGATAGAATGGCTAAAAATAAAGAGGAAATACATCTTGTAGCTGGCATAAGGCTTTCCGGATCTCAATAATATAAAAGAGAAGACACAAAATTAGAAGGGAATTGATGGCATAAAGCATTAAATACAGGATAATTTAGAGAACCAATCAAATCCTCTCAACCTGTGGTATCTACTCTTTTCAGTGAAGTTTTTCACACATTAAACGTACTTTTTTTCTTTAAATTTTCCGTGTGTATGGAATAGATCATGATCAAGATTAGCTTGCATATCAGACATGAATAATGCGTCAGATATGTTACCGAAGTCCAATTTTCACACCTAGGACACCGAAAGTTTTTGAGAGTTGTCCACGTAAGCTATTAAGTTCAAGCCGGTGGATTTAACAGCCCGAGGGATATGTGTTAAGATGACCACGAGGCTGTCTATCAGACGAGCCTTTTTGTTGGAAAATATGAATACATAAATTTGGTAATGTATATATTACATATGTATTTGTGATACTGGGTGTATCGATACTATCGATTGTTAATTGTTGGAATAGTTTGGTTGGTAACCATAAATAAATAAGTTGGTGTTCTCGAAGGTTGACTGTTTCTCTTTTCCGCTTGTGTCACGTCGATGAACGCAAAGTCACGCAGTCTATATAAAAAATCATTCAACACTTTTTTTCAAAAGTTTCCTATCGATCAAGGTACTTTTCCATGGAGTACATAAGGGAGCCTCCCCTTCCTTCAAGCACTTTCCTCTTCAATACACTGCAAGGCCCACTTTCCTTTCATTATATCTAAGAATCCTATTCTCTTCCATTCCGTCCTAACATTCCTACCCCCTAACAACGTTTACCTAACATTCTACCTCCTAACACAGTTTTCAACATCCCTTCTCCGCTTAGTACTCGCTCGATCCATACCTTCTCTCCCCTCCGTATCTCATCCTAAAGTTGCTCCTCCTCACCTCACCGTGTCCAGCAATTCTTCGTTCTACCTCCTCCGTGTCACCTTCACTCCTCCATTCTTTTGCTCACCCACGTCTTGAACGCCTGAAGTCATCTCTCGGCCTCTATCCTATGGTTCCACGTTTCCGCATGCACAAAACTATAACACAGTGATCCACTCATAAGCTCCCACCTGTTCATGAATGTCTTCTTTCCTGACACATATTCTTACTGCTGTATCCGTTTTCCTCTAATGTGCTGCCCATATAGTTGAATTGATCTACCTGCTCAAGTTTATCCCCATCTAATTTTGCCTTACAGATAACAACTTAGCTAAAACTACCTAGGAATAACGTAAGGATAATGAGGGTAAATGAATCCATGACCTTCAATATATTCATATCAAAACTATTATGAATTCATAAACAAAATTGCCGAAATTAGTCAAAATAATTCCAGGCATTCTTACCCCCATACGACGTTAAAGAGGCCGATACAAAAAGTGGTAATTCTCCTGAAAACTCCAAGCTGATAAAATAAGAATTACATGAGCAATATGTAACCAAAACCAACCGAATAAGTGGGAGGTATTTATCCTGTTAATGAGTATATTTTACGTGTAAGTTGCTTAGGTATGGAATCACCCAGACGAAAATTATAAAAATTGCTGGCAAAAAAAGTGTTATACATATCTACGGCCATAACAGTGTAACATCTTCGCCTGATCGTTAAATGAGGTAAAAACTATGGATCTTCAATTTTAGTCATGAAATCTAATTTAAAATTTGATCTTGTTTTTTCCTGACACCCGTAGTTAACGATTTCCGTGAGAATGCGGTGAAGCCTATGGCGGAGAGACCACGGTGATGCGGAAGAAGGAAGATAGGAGGTGCAACTGATGATGCCAACCAGAAAAATCAAGCAGAGAGTAGCATGCATAAGGACCACCCAATTTTTCTTGATGACGCCAAATTACTTTGCAGATCCAACGGCTACTTGGAAATAATAACGAAGGAGGCAATCGAATGGAGAGAAAAACGCAACCGTGACACAGGCTACGATTTCAGCAACGCTAGTAACCCAGAACTTAGAAAAATCAATGAGGAAAGGTAAAAAAATTGGTGCGAGCCAATCAGGAGCAACTTGACAATTTTTGGCGCAAAGCTGACCGATACATGGGAAGGCACGATTCTCGAATTGCCATTCCCTAATGAAATGTCTGCTTACAATCAACTTACCCGGTGGAAACCCCAAGAAGACTTCACCCAATCTTATTTTCAACTCGTACACACTTGTATACCCATTTTCATTTCATAAAGTAACAAAAATGTAACTAATTGTAACTAAAAGTATTACTTCAACGCCCGAATTTTACCCTTCCTCGATGCAAGGTTTGTATTTGAGTAGGATATTTGAGGGAGAGAAATATAATTGTGAAGTATGATGAAATAACAAGTAAGATTGCCAGCCCATAATCACGGATGCATGATTTTTTTAAATAGAATGCACTATCACGATTTGGAATGATTAATGCATTCTCTGCAAATTATCGTGGATTATTTTTTTCGTTCCGTCCACAATCGTAGCAATATTTACTCGCTTCAACCCAAATCCGCAGGAATTTTGCTGATTAAGGTACTCCATTTGTAAATTTAAGTGATTGCATTCCCTCTGGGTAATAATAATTAATGCCCCACAATTCAATATAAACCGCGGACCGTGCTTCAATTTGAGGATCAATCAAACACCTACGTACGTGCCCTCGGTTACTAATTAACTTCGTTTTAACGCTCATGTATCATGATTCATGGGATTTGTATAACATCACGTCATCCACGGAATAAATTCCTTTCATCGATGGTGGGAAACATTTTCGATTGGCCGGCAAAAGATCTTTAGGGGAGTCCTGGGAGGATCGGAAGGGGATGAGCTTGGATTTCTCCCGAGATTAGACCGTCGTGGCTAGGTAATGAAGTTGCGAGTCTCGGCACTCCAGCGGTGAATATATTGGTCGGGGATCATGGGGCTTACTTAGGGTCATGCACCAGGAGAGAAAGGAAGGGGAATTTACTCCACTCTTACGCCACTCATAAGATTCCCAACGTCGCTGGTCTCCGCGGAGGAAGGAAAGATTATCACTTATATAGTTCCACCATAAAAAACTATGAATTGCGCCATTATAAAAAAATGATATCCTAGATCCTCCTGTAAAATACTTTCTATCTTCTAAACTTGAAAATCAATTTTACTCCTCTCGCTTTTTACTTCACTCTATAGACGTAGTCAACTCCTTCTACGGGTCACAAGTTTTTACCATGGTATATTACCCCTAGATCTGCATGCGATGACATAAATTTAAATAGACACTGCACGAGAATTTTTAAATGTAGTCTTGTTCAATCCAGTCAGTCGACCTGCCAAAAAGAAAATTTAATATGATTCTATTATCCACCAAAGTACTCTATTCAGTATAGAATGAAATAAAATAACTTCGTTTTATTCCACACTTTATGTGATACTATATGATAAAGTGTGGAATAAAACAAAGTTATTTTATTCCATTCTATAATGAAGCAAGTCCACAAAATAACGCCTGAGACCGTGTCTTATACTCTACTCAGCTTAATTATTAATTTTACCCGACAAATATCTAATATACTCGCTTATCTAGCAGTTTACATAGTCACAAATGTACTTTTTAATAAGTGCATAATTCTCCTCGAGCTCTTTGTAATTATTATAATTATCGAATGCAGTTCTTGAGGTGTAATTATATAAATAAATTATTACACCCTACCTTTGGCATTCCGGGTCATTATACAAACCACTAGTATGTTAATTTTGGCATGGCAATTTTACTGAGGTTCGTGGAGCTTTATATTAGCCGCTTGCGACCTAGCGACTTTACTGAGGCTCACGGAGCAAGATGTTAGCCGTGAACCTCAGTAATGACGCCACGGAAATTAAGGAGCATGGATACATTACTGGTATCCATAATGGCCTGGAAAGCTTAACGTTCATGGCTCGATATCTGGTTCAGAGGAATATTTTCATATGGCAATTGACATGAATTTGAATTTCATCATTTTACGCGGCACGATTAAAATATTTCATAAATTTTAAGTTTATCTTACAGCGCTAATGGGACAGTGCTGAGTTATCATTTATCTTTCTAATTCAACAAAGCAGTACAAATAATATTCTATTCAAATATTGCCGGTCTCGGTGTTGGCGGGGTGAAATCCTAGGCTGCCGCACAAAAGGTCGCGGGTTTGAGTCCCGCCTGGGTACGTGGCCCCTATTACGAATGCCCGTCTGTGTAAGATTTTTAAGTGGAAAACACCGATGCCAAAGGCAAATGGTGCTGTGTTTCGGTGGTGTCCAAATATGAAAAGCCATTCTGGATACTTTGGGAGTAAATAACCGAATTATAAATGATCGATGCATAAATGATAAATTAATCTATTAGATATACTGATTACACAGGGTCATACTCTGTACCCTTTTAGTCCCTCGCCACCTTTATTCATAGGGATAATCATTGAAGACGCTCTAATGAGGAGCGGAGACAAGCGATTTTGCGGCGATCATGCAGACAGCCCTTCGCCTTCTCCCGCGTCACATCAAAATTCAAGCGAGCAACACGGTTTGGCACAATTCCTCATTCATCGGCCAAAGTGCTACTTCCGCTCCAGCGTGGCGCCACCACACCACGAAACAAAAGAGATGAGTAAGGCATGGAGCCAGCTCCTATAATGCAATTAACCCCAAGGTCAACGTGATTCAAACTGATTGCATCCTAACAGATAGACAACGTAGAGATGGGGCTTTTACACCTCCTGCCAAACAAGCAAAGTAGCAATATGCAACCATCTATTATCCCACGATTTTACTTAATACCGTTACCAATTAACAAAAAAGTCATTTCTTTCAGCAACTAGAATAAGTATTCATACATAAATATAGTCTCCATGGGTAGATTTTGATGGGGGTTATCTTTTGGTTCGTTTTACTTTGTACAAAACGGTGCCTTACCTAATCATTTGATTTCATATTAATAACGTTCATATTAAAATGAAGATAATTTTTGCATAGTAATTATTGTATGTTGATTTAATCTCAAAAATATGAAGATAAATTGCCCGTCAGGCCCTTCTCTCCGCCCCCCTAAATCCAGAAAAAATTCTCTATCCGGCCTCAATAGCCTAAAACCTACTTCGAAAATAAATTTTTCCTTGTGTTTTTCACTTATTTTGCTCATAAACTAATGAAAAATGGGTAATAAAGTGCAATAAAATAATAAACCGCCATATAATTGCGCAAAATGAGCAATAGTTTGCTTGAAACATACTATTCATAAGGATAAATTAGTGACGACACCTGAGAAGTAGATTAGGTACAAATACGTATACGAACTAATTTGTTTTCCGTTTTATATTGGGTTAATATTGCGTTTGGCATAGTATCTAATTATGAACTGGAGGAAAACTATGGGTCCTCGCCTTAAAATTAACATTTCTTATTTTTTATCCTATTTTTCGCAGGTCAACAAAATCAAATTTAAGCATAGAAAAATACAGCGAGAGACATTTTGAACTGCACCAAAAAATTTAAAACTGAAAAAAGAATCTCCTAGCCTTCAATTTTCCGCGATGTGAAATTTATTTTCTACCTTCATTCATCCACGCCACATTCATTCTTTTTGCTCTTGTCGCGAGGGGAGGAAAAGTTTCGAATGAGAAAGTTGATGAATCATGATGAGAAACGCTCTAAAGCCGCTGTGGCCAAGAAAAATATAATATAAAACTTTTAATTGAAAATGATGGAGGAAAAAGTTGCAAAGAATTCTCGTTTGGGGAAAACGAATAATTATATTGGGGAAAACATCCTGCTCAGTCTAACGGGGGTCATATAGGGTACGAGTACCGATAGAGTTAGGGAAAGCACTATTCTAAATACCACTGCTCTCGCACATTTCCTTTGAAATATACGGTACGTATGTTGAGTTTCATAGAATTTCATGCATTCAAAGCAAATGGATGTTGAATTTTATGTAATTTCCACTGATGAACCCATCAAAGGGCACACTTAATCAATTCACTGTGGATAATCTTATAAGAGATATCATAATCACTGATATGATCGGTTTTAGGCAGATCTCAACACACTATTCTCTTTACAGCTTATATTTTTGTGCCCAAGAATTTCTACTATTTTATACCCTATATTAAACCCAGAAACAGTGAGAAGAAGTTTTATCATAATTTAATTTTTGATGTGTTCATAAAGATTTTAAAAAGTACGATATTTTTATCTAGATTTCAAGATTTTCAGCGAATAAGTAACCATGGGAATGATGAATTCTTCTCGGGTTCTCAGCCAGGATAATTCTTTCATTTAAGCCGACGTTTCGAGAGACTACTTGTCTCCCATCTTCAAGGCCGTGTCCTTCTATGGAAGTACAATTCAGCACTGAACCGATACGACCGTTCACAAGGACATTACGGCTTAGGTGTCGTCGGATTGGCTTTGGACTTTTGAAATTCTTGGCTTCCTTACCAAATATTTTTTATACAACTGATTACAGGTCTCCATGTATTGCTAAGATGAAAGCGGGTGTCCCGATTGAAGTTTTTGGGATTGAGGCGGATTTTGGGATTGCTTCCTTAATTATGTGGTCCCAGTAACGTTGTGCGTGGCAAAGAATTTTTGTATCTCCCTATCTAATATCATGGTCTTCATTTATGCTAATTTCCGCCACGGCCGACTTTTCTGGTTGCGGTAATCTGAAAAATCTCCGGTGTTCTTTTAGCCTCGTCTCAATCTTTCGGCCAGTCTCCACCACACATTTTTACCGCATTGATGAGGAATTCCATAAACCCCTGGTGTCTTCAGGCCAATCGGATCTTTCGTCCATACCAAGCGGTGCCTTAATTTAGGTGGTGGTAGATGGATGATTTTGATGTTATACCGTCGTAGAATGCGGTGAATTTTACCAGACATGGTTGACACATATAGCATTAAGGCTTTGGATAAAGGTTTTCCAGGCGGCTCATCCGAGCAACTCTTTAACTCAACCCGAGAAGAATTCGTCAATAGTATTCACCATGAGAAATTAAAATCGTTTATTAACCACGAGAAAGCTTTAACAATCTAAAAAGGCAATTCCAAAGGAGTTCCATGTCACCTCTTGCTGAATATCTATTCTTCTCCAACATAAGTTAAAGCGAAAAAAACAGAAGTAGACGTTTTCTTACTCTCTCTTAATCCATAAATCCATAATAACCAGAAAAAGGGTGTATACCTGAGGTGTCTACCTGACGCATATATAATGGATTTTTTTATTGTTTTGTTGTAAAATATTTAGATTACCTGAAAATTTAAAAATAATGCAATACCTGGATTTTACCCTGACCAATATGATACATACCCGGATCGTAAGCATCAAATTTGCAAACTGAAGCTTAGGAAGAGTAATTTTCATTTATTTCAGTGGAAAGGTATCATAAAGTAAAGCCTGATCTAATAATTAACAAATGCATTTAAGCTAATGAGCCTTAAAAACCCATTTCCCGCACGGCGAGTAGGCCTTAGGAAACATTTATGGAATCAGATGCATACATAATTTATATTTTTTTGCAAAGAAACATCTTCAGAATACCTTAAAATGTAACAAAAATGTTACAATACCCGGATTTTTCCTGGAATAGTATGTCATACTACCCGATTCATAAGCATCAAATATTCTTGGTGAACCTTATTAAGAGTTATATTTTTATTTCCCACAGTGGAAAGGTATCATAAACTAATGCCTTATGCAATCAGTTTTTCCATTCACTATACATACATAATAGATATTTTCATTATTTTGCTGCATCTTCAAATTGTCTGAAAATGCAACAACAATGTTGTAATACCCGATTAAATAATCGGCTATTGCAACATTGTCTATCAAAAAAATAAGTAATATTACTTATTACCCAGAAAAAGATGTTAAAATATTCCGATCGTGTGAATTTAGTATCCTTATTGTAAATTGTAGTATTGTGAATCCTGATTGTAATATTGTTATTTCCCATAGTGTCAAGGTATCATTAAGTAATGCCTGATGTAATCTGTATCACATTCGCTTAAGCTAATGAGCCTTCAAAAGCTGTTTCCCTCACAACGAACAGGCCTTAGGAAACACCCCACACTGCGATTCCATTGAGAAGGGCAAGAGTTCAGAACCTTGACAATTGGGGGCACACTGCTCGAGCTGTTCCCATTCTGCCTTCCTCTTCCCTCCAACCTTACAGCTCTCCACCCCTTGTCACAAAAACAAATCCCAGTGTGTGCATCCTCCCCTCCAGCTCCCTACAGCAGATACGTACGCGCGAGAGTGTCATTCTTGCCTCGGAAGTTCACTCACAAGATCTCACTCTCGACCTATATTCATTACCCTCCTTTCATCCCCTCTCCTCACCTAACAACCCTCTCTTCCCCATCCTGAACCTCTTTTTTTAATTCCTTATCCGTAGAAACCTCTTACCACTCCACAGCAGATACCCTGACCTCTCCCTCCGTTACGCTTTAAGAGCTCCCAATCCTTGGCCCCATTTAGTGATTAAATCGATGCTAGATGGGCAATATCATCGTCTGCTAATATAAGATAATGAGTTCAAATCAAAGGTTCGATTTAAATCGAATATCGATTTTAATTGAATTTCGATTTGAAACGAATTTTAATTTTAATTAAACCACTTTAAAAATCGACTTCGATTAAAATAGAAAATCGAGTTTTATCCCCTCCTCTCATCGAACAACTCTCTCCTCTCTGTCATGAATTTCTTTTTTGATTTACCTATTATTCATGGGAACCTCTTCCCACTCCACAGAAGATACCCTGACTTCTCCTCCCCTCCTACACTTTAACAGCTCTCAATCTTCGGTCCCACTTAGTGATCGAATCAATTGCAAGGTTTCGCTTTGAATGGAATCGATTTAAAAATTCTTTTTCGATTTTTAAATCGATTTTAATTTAAATAAAAAAATTATTTGAAAATAGATTTCGATTAAAATCGAGTTTTTGATATTCAAAGATAGAGGAAATCGTTATTGAGCCATGATCTTCGAGTTTCGATTAAATTTCGATATTTCAATTTCGATATTGACAATATCGTTTGGTCTCAGCAGCGTCATTTTAGGCCGATAATAACGTCATCCATCCCGTGTGAAAGAATTTTCTCTAAGGACGGTAAAACTGGAAAGGCACGCTATCGATCATCAAGAAAGCATTTTAATCGATTGACCTTTCTTAAATACTGAAGTGAACCTGAATGATTCCTAGCGATGATGCCAATAATCCAATGTGCCAGCTATTTAAACTTTTACCACGACTTAAATGTATACTTTGACTGTTTTTTTCAAACGATTAATGAATATTTTTTGAATGAACTGATTTATTCTATAAAAGAACCGTCGAATTTTTTCGATGAATCGATCTTTTGTTCAACTTTCAATTTCTGTTGAAAATTCGAGTTTTTCATTCCGATTAAAAATCGATTAAAAATTGACTGACATATTATAGTCACAAGCCTCATCGTTTCTCCTATTTTCAAAGTATTTTTAATAACCATTGTACTAATATTGGCTATCTAGAAAAATCTTAAATAACAGAATTTTCATTAGTAAATTATACATAATCCTTGCCCATTAAAATCATGAAAAGCCTCTACATATTTTTTCGGTGATATTTAAAAGCCGTTTACCTTATCATGCAACGCTTCTCAGCCATTTAAAGAACGCGTATTGGAAATACTGGATTTATTGTCATAAACATTCCTCTTCCGTTACTGAAAATTCTCCCTCCACGGGAAAAAGCACACGTTAGAGTTACAAAGAATATCATTTAGTTTAAGAGTAAGATGTTTCCCAGTTCTATTTATTTTTAATCATCCACAACAGTTTACATTTTAGAGTCTGTGTGCACCTCGCCGAGAGCGTCGTCGTTCATCCTGGCTCCCTGTATTCTCAGCTTGTTTCTGTCACCCTTTATTTACGCGACCAGTCTCGTAGACGAGAAATTTAATTCCTTAAGAAGAAAAGGGTACTTCAATGAATTTTATGCTCCACTCACACTTTTAGTCGAGGCGAAGAACAAAAAGGATTTTGAAATGACTATGGAAAATCATTTAGATCTTCCTTCCCGATCGTACAGTTAACACTTATTGTAACTCTTAAGATTGCGTCCAAGATGATGCAAAATTAGGACACTTATTATTTAAAGCATTTAGAATGAGGTTGACTTCATGCTAAAATCATAGAATAATATGCTGAATGAAGTACCATCTGAGTTGTCGAAACGGAATCATCATCACTTCAAAAAATACATAAATTATAATCATATGACTGTAAAATTGCATACATTATACAATTGTAAATAATATCAGTAAAACTCCTAACTTAAATTGGATGGTATTTTAATACTTAACGTCTATGCTTTAAAAAAAAAGAATCGTGAAAAAATTTCTGTCCTCGATTAAATAAGATTGAATAATAAGACTTTTGCAAAGCAGAACCGAAAACAGAGGTACAAAGCATGTTTTTTGTGCTTATTCAAAGAACCAAGTGGAGAGGTGACGCAAAATCAACCATGCACATAATTCATTTATTAAATATAGTACACAAAAAAGTTTTAGCATCTCACTCCGTCTTAAGAGGCAAACATTTATGTCGCTAATTTTACTGAAGGGTATAATCTCAAGTAGATATTTCGTCCACTTTCATGGTATGGTACTTGTTTAAAACTCAAGCATTTGCCTTGCAATTGGTATATGTAGCACCAGTTGTACCCATAGTTCACATTTGCATTTTTTTAAATATGAATAATGTCAAAGGTAAAAAAATGGAGAACGATGAACAGAAGGTGCTGAATAGTGTCTAATTATCTCTCTGTATATAATTTAATGATGACAGATTAAGTTTATATCAGTTAATACGATGTTAAAAAAGAACAATTGATAAGAAAATACGCGTCCTCTTCTACGAAGTCCTCTCTTTCTCTGATCACATAGTATTTTTGTATAACAAAGACGGATGAAATAATATTATATGCCTTATGGAAAAGTAAAATATAGTGAATAAAACCATTCATTTGTAAGATGAACTATTTATTTTCAATAAACACACGTCTCAACCTAGAGAACCAGGGTAGAGTCCATAAAACATTGATAGCGAATCTTACGAGGTGCAAAACTTTATGCACCATGGTGAAAGGATTTCATCGAGTAATGTACTTACAAGTAGTAGAAGTGGTTAAAAATTACAAGTACGATTATGTACTTCAATTTAATGGTTACTTGGTGTTAGGGTGTTGAAAATCGTTAAAGAGGGACTGAATTTATTTTTAAGCCTAATAATTATTATTAAGTAAAATTTTGCACGTTAGTGCTACTACGTTCATAGTAGCGCAATCGTTATAGCTGCCAATGGAGATCAATAGTTGCCATTGACCAGGAAAAGTTAGCTCTATGCCTCAATTGTGAAATAAATAGATAAATTCCAATGACCGTATAATTTCACAACCGGTACCATGTCCTGCGTTTAAAGCATATTGCAAAGCTGAGAATTACTTTCACAGCCGGGCTCCCGTCACTTTTTAGTGTATCTTACCTGCATTTTCTTACATATTGAATTCTTATATTTTTCATATTGGGGAAGTTTTACACAGGGAGACCTTATCATAAGACCTTAGAGAAATTCAATAGATGATTTCATCGAATTCAATAATTCGCTCAATCGTTTTTCAACATCATTACCCGATCATTAGCTCGTCTTTCAGCCGACCGGCATTCTACGTCCTCGCTAAAAAAAAATACTCTCCGCTTCACATCGCATAGCGTTCGGCCATCCATCACACTTCTCTCCTCCTCGCTGCTCCATTTCCTCCTCGGGGAGAGACCACCTCATCCTCCTCCCGAGCGAACCCCGCAGAATCCCAGTGCTGATGCTCCACTCACAACTGACACACACACACACACACATCCTAGGCGCTTGTGTCCGGAGGCCTGGGCGACCGAACGGTCTCCCCGCGCGGGATCTAAAATATTCATTGGCCATCGAATGAATTTTTTGTTTCCGAGGCGGACATTTCTTGCCCGCGTGGGATAACACTACAATCAGTCGGGCACGACATTCCCAGCATTTAGCCCTCATGTCTTTATGGATGAGATGAAGGGTAGACTTTGTGTATGGGAAAACGGCCGTGTCGTTTTAGGCCCGGAATCCTGTCGGACGGAATTTCGACGCTTTTTTCCGGGGTCGCTTCGTTTGATAAAATTTTTAAACGGAATGCGGGAATTTTGCGATTGTGAATTGAGAACTCCATGACGTTTTCGCGGGGATTTTCTTCCGTCACCCATCGACATTGGGAGCCGTGTTGTATTTGTTTTTCCTTTTTGCCGGAAGTTGCGATAAAAATCGAAAATGGCGTAAAGTGATCCGTGGTGAAACGAATTTTTCGTGACTGATAGAAGAATGCGATTTATGCAACGATCCGTCGCTCTATATAAATAAGGAATACTTCATTACTCAATCGAATATACTAATTTAGAGCTTGAAGGTAATCTGGCTTTACAATTAGATGTAACTAAGCTAGCCACATAAATAATGGCATATCAAATATGAGATATAGACATCGACTGCAGTGGAGAAAGCAAGGGTGGAGGCCTTCGAAATGTGATGCAACAAAATAATGATGGAGGACAAATGGATCGACCGAGTTGGTGATGAGGAAGTGCCAAGAAGAGTAGGAGAGAAGAGGAGCCTAATGAAAGCCTTGATAATAAGAAGGAACGATCTTTTAAACCATGTCTGGAGACATGATGACCCGATGAAGACAATTACCTAATTATATGTCAAGGGCGGAAAAGGAAGAACTCAAGTAAAATATATGGAGCAGGTAAAGATGGGTATCAAAGGGAATAAATAAATAGACGTGAAAAATTTAGCTGATATGAGAATTTAATGGAGGGCTACATCAAACCAGCCTAAACATTGTGGAGAAGTGATGATGAGCCTTATATAGGTACAAGATCACAGCTAGAATCCAAAATAAAAACCATTTTAAACATTTGGTATTCTATGAAGTGCGTAACTAAAAATCCGGTAAGTAAATAAAATAGCCTAGTGATTAACTAAGGTTGCATGGGAGATATATTTCTAATTTACGTACATGAGTTATTAAATTTAGTAAAGGAAAACCTGAAGTAACAGGCGATAGAAACTTGAAAATATTGAGGAGGAGAGGTGGAAGAGAAATAATGTGGACTCAGATTAAGGCGAATTACTGTATCACCAAAAAACGGGTAGAAGCCAAGAGGGCAAGGGAGACTTGGCGGAAAAGTCAATATGAGAAAATCTAAAAGTTTTATAAGATAGGTGAGGTAAGCGCGCTTTACTCCCAGGTGAAATCACTATCGGACGGTAATGAGGGCAAGTTATGTCTAAAATTAAGGGTTAAAATGATAGGATGCTAACAGAATGAGACGAGGTTTAAAGTTGAAGGAAGAATATGTGAAAGATCTGTATTACAGCGGGAAAAGGTTGGAAAGATTGAATTCGGAGAGAAAAGTAAAGATAGTCTCTGAGATGCGAAAATCGAGAGAGCCCTTCGTGAAATAAAAGTCAGAAAAAGGGTGAAGCTGAGCAATATCGCGCGTGAGCTGCTGAAGAATCTGGGGAATTATGTTGAGAGAAGGTTCTTGGTAATGGCACGCAGGATCCATATTGATTACTTTTTGCCGGAGGATTGCGTGAAAATTGTTCTAATTCAACTTCCGGACTGTTAGTCTAATGTCGCACGCGGCGAAAGAGACGTTGTGGATATTAAACAGAGGAATGGAGGCGAGGACAAACGAATGTTAGGGCGAGAGTCAGTTTGGTAATAGAAAACCAAAGTCAACGCGAGTTGCATCAGCGATAATGATATCAGGCTAGAGGAGAAGAAGATAAAATATAACCAGGACGTGTTTTCCTATAATAGCATTTTTAGATGGAATGAAAGAGAGAAGGCCTTATTATGATTGAAGAGATAAGTTCATGAAGGTAGGTGATATTGCTTGAATACTTCGTAAATACTTTATAAAAGCCTACCATTGTCATATATTTCAATAATAATTCCCTTAATTATAAATGCTCATTTAACACTTAAAACTTTCATTTATAATCATTATGCATTTCAATGCTTGCTTCAATCTTATTGCTAAAAACGGTAAGCTTTAATAAAAAATCAGTTTAATATCACCAAATGCGGTACACGAGTTTTTAATAGAAGTAATAAAATTTAATTACACGGATGAAAGGAAAATTAAACTGGAAACTGTTCTATAAATATGGATGTGAGACCAGATCTACCTAATTCTTGTCAAGTTGTCAGCAAATTCAATAGCCTGAGCTTGCAATGCTAATTTAAGAGGGATACGATGGAATAATATGAAGGAGTCTTTTAATCGCAACGAAATATGAAATCTTGCTCATGGCGCAGCAGTCAATGCAGTAGAAACCTTTTTAAACTATAACTATGGAAAAATACAATTCACGCAATTTTATTAATGCTGCAGAACAGAGACATACGGCAAGATATTGATAGTACTGTTCGCATATCTATCACTAGTTAAGGATAATTATTTCTCATGTAATCAGATTAAAATTATTGCACAATATAAATACGTTCTAACCATATGGAACGGAGCCCTATAATTTGATAATCTCAAAACATGATATAAAAATCAGCACAGAAAATCGTGTATAAAATATCGTGCGGAACTCATAAATACGTCCTAGTGGAGCCGAAAAAGGTTAACGGAGTCAACAAGGTCATTGACTCCAAATTAAAAAAAACTAATTTTTAAATTAAAACGAAATAGGAAGGTAAAAACAGGGAAAACACGATTAATTAGGGAGGATATAACTTGAATATAAAAATAAAAGAAAACGTATGAGTTGAGGCTTGTGAAATACAGGTTGATGTCATGTTGTCATAGAAGGAAGAATTTTATAAGTGGTGGAATACGCATTGAATTGAATAATTGAAAACTCAGGGAAGATGGAAAGAGATCAGTAGACTTATGCTGGCGATATAAATACCTAAACGTATTCAGGGAAAGCAGAGGACAGAGAGAGCAAGTAGCTGTGCTGTTTAACCACCCTCAACTACTACCGTAATTTTTAATGCCTGCGGACAAAACTTAAGTTTATGTATTACCAAGAGGCAAACCGAGGTTTTGGCAAGAAAAGAGCCGGTATAAAGACAAAAATCCCCTCCATGAGATATCTATGGACTGCAACTCCCACCAGTTCTCATTGAATTTTTTTCGTTTTTATCTATTCTATACTTTGAAAGTCCAGCATAAATATTAGCAAGTTATCGTTTATTTTGGAAAAAAAATTAACGAAACCCTCACATTCCAAAGTATTTGTTTTATTTTTATCCGACCTCGTAACATGTAAAGACTCCATTCGTAAGCTAATTTAAAACAGACCTTCTCCGACTGCATATAAGTTTTCACCCGCGGATCATCACTCTGATATCAGGATACATCCATACGTAGAAAAAACGATGATTGGATATTTCGTATTAACCATGCGAAAGGGTATGAAAAAAATTATGTTGTTCAGCACATGTGTATTTGTAGTTTATTCTCCTCTCTCCGCAATAGAATAACGAGATAGAATTTATTAGTGAAATAAGTGCTACTTTCATGAGATAAACAGAAGTGTGGGGAAACTAATTATTTTCACTAGCAGATCCTATCTCAAGGCACCTAAGTAATACAAATTAACGAGTGGTTAAACCATGTATTTACCCGCGTGGTAGAGTTTTAGGTTACATATTACTATAACTTTCCCCATAAATTCAACTATGATGCATATCCAACCAAAAAAACTCCATTATCATGGTCACC
Source organism: Ischnura elegans (assembly GCF_921293095.1). NCBI lineage: Eukaryota > Metazoa > Arthropoda > Insecta > Odonata > Coenagrionidae > Ischnura > Ischnura elegans. The sequence goes on from NC_060252.1 coordinate 60,727,088, forward strand.
GTCCATAATTCTTCCCCTACATCGGAAAAAGCTTGCCCAGCACTAGCCACCACAGGTGGGAGAGATACAAGACTCTCCTTGAGATCGATACAATGCCTTCAAAATAAGAATATAATTATCCGCAAAAGAAGGCGGAATATACCACTCTGAGGAGAAACCGTTGTCTATTGAAGCCTTCCCTCCAAATTAACTTATCCCCAACTTAAAAGTCATTATCTTTCTTAACCCTGTCGTTACCTTCACTGCATGTATACGATTGCACGAGAATGAGCTTACCAGACTCGAACATGATACAGAGAATTGAAGATAGTCGTCTTAATTCTTTCTTTATAAAAGTGGAAAATTAAAAACCATTCTGTTGTGCACCGTAGGTTTACTGTATCTTTCAATTACTTGCACTTTAATTTTGCAATTTAATGTTCTCCTCGAGCCTTTGCCGCTTCTCGTCATCTAATTTTTTACCCTCTCCTCCGTCGCCTTTTTCTTTCTCCCCTCTCCATTTCGCGCTCCCGCTTGCTATTTTCTTTTTCCTGGTTGATATTTTTAATGAACTCCTCAGCAAGTAAAATTTATCAAAATCATTTTCACTCCCAGAATTCAAAGCAGACAATCCGGCTATAGAGGCACAATCCGAATCCGAAGAATATTACCCACCAAATGAAATATATTCCATCATGAAAAAGAAAGAATTAACTACCCACAAACTAGTTACGCACTAACTTCGATGGGATAGAGACGTGAGAGTACCGTTATATGAATGCAGTAGATATATTCAATCCATTTATATTTTTACCAATTGGAATTCAATACAATTTTTACGGGTCATAAATAAGCCGACAGTTCATGTCATCCGGAAAGAATTGCACGAATTGATACAGCGCACTTCACTCAACGTAAAAACGTTTCCGAGGATACAGGACCAAAAAAAAATAAACAAAGCGAGAAAAAATAGAATATGAAGTACTTTAGAGCGCAAAAACGGGGCAATCAAGCATGCGGACCAGAGTCGAGCGGCTTTTGTTTTCCGTCAGTGTCAGCAGTGACCTCTATTGACAAACGGAGAATTCTATCGTGCAGTTCACCGCTACACATACACAGGATACGGCAGTCCGTACGAAAAAGAACGATCTCTTCAGCCTCGCGGCGATCAATTCTTTTCGGGAAGTGATTTGTTCGGAAATAACCTCATTCCTTATTCCGTCCGGAGTTTGACACGCCGTCCTTCTAATCCAATTGGGAAAATTGTTTCGGAGTAGGAATCACTCGGCATGTGATTTTTCTTCAATCTTCGTAACTACTCCATAAGGATGTGCCTAGGATGTAGTGTTTGAATAACAAAGAATGTCTGCATCAGGATGCGGTTTGTCACAACGTAATTGACCCCAGGAGTTTTTTCCATAAATAATTCAATCCCTCGTTATTCCAAATTCAAGGATTGCAAAGACTATGATGTAGACATTCTTTTATTTAGCACACAAATATATATTATACTCAACCTTTGACAATTCATCACTAAATGGCTAATATTTTAATAATGATAAAAAATAATTGTCTTTCCGTAAATATGTTACATTTTTAAGGAGATATATCTAAAAAAAGTCACGATTGAGGGATATTTTTTCCATGTTATAAATTCTGGAGACGCAGGTAAACTGCCTAATATATTTTTCTAACTTCCTTAAAAATGTTGCTATATCAGTATCTAATCTACCTCATTTCCTTAGGAAAAAGTAATATATTGATAAACGTATAGAGAGCTCATGCTTTATTTTTACTTTTACTGTCCAGTCAAACCTATTTGGAAAGCTTCAGGATAGACTTATGATATAAAATGTCAATAAGCAGAAAAAATATTGATATCTCAACATGATGAATCAAATCATGGTTCATAAGAATACGATCTAATGTCGAATATAGATAATTTTAGAGGGTACTTTATTTTTCATGCATGTGCTCGTTTATATATTTTCTGATTCGACTGAAATAAACTGATGCACCATGATCTGCATCTCAGAATTGCTGTGAGAAAGTTAAATGCCAAGGTATTAGCATATCAGATTGCTGCAATTTCAGTGTAATAACTATATTCATGTAGAATTCATGCATGCTTTGATGATACTAAAATATGTAACCGAGCCTTAAAGAATAGCATTGAGGAAACAGCACGTGTTATTGGATGAAAGAAGGAAATTTCATAAATAGAGGAGATTTCCATTGTAGTTAAGACGTTTCCATTGTAGATTTCCTACGTATTGTAGTTAAGACGATTTTAGCAACATCTATATTACATTCACAACTTAATGTTCACCTCATTAAACATTGATGCGAAAAAATATTCTTATAGTTTCATTTTCCTCGGCTCGTTCGCTATTCAGCCAAACAAATAACAAAAGTTGACACCAATAGTATTTCTAACGCCAGGTGAGAAATAATAAAATACAACTTTGTGGTAACAATACACAGCTGTTCACTTTGAGGGCACAGAACACATTCTGAATAATTACTCAAGGGTACTAGTGTGTTTCAAGTTAACTGGGTCACGTGCAGAATATATGATACGAGTCTGAGAGTATGCGGAGCTCTTAAGATATAAGATAATGAATGCGGAGAATTACGTATGTTGCGGAATATTGGTTTCGCAAAAAAGGCTTACATGAGCATCTTCGAATGCAAATTTATCGAAAGTACCTACTAAGACTGCAACTCCTAGGTAGCGTGTTAACTCACAAGGTCGTTTCTTTGTCCCTGGGTAGCCCTTCCTAAGTACTTCATTTTTTATGTCTAAAAGATAAAATTTTACTTTACCAATATCACTTTTACGTCTACATCCCTGAAGTTGAGTTAAATTGAATTACTTTAGACCTTAAAATTAACAAAACACTCTGAATGACGAAAAACCTATGTAAAAAAATAACTCAGAGAATAACCAATATTACTTATACGTCCACTTTCTTTCGTAAAATCGATATCACTCAAGTATGAATTTAGATATAAACATTTAAATAACAATGCAGAATATGAAAAAAAAATTAAAAAATACCCTGAGAATTAAAAAATTTATGGCACCATGTATGGTTAAAAATGATACCCAAAAAATATCGCCCCGAAAATCTTTAATAATAGGTCAAAATATAATCTTAAGCATTTTTCATAGATGAGCATCAAAGTAGTTAACAGAAATTGATGGCAAAATGATTCCTTATATTCGAAGTGAGATAAAATGATATTACTGGTAAATATCGCTTTGGTGAAAAATTATATAATCATTTTTGACGTATATAGGATACAATAGTGGTATATATTTTTAAAACTGAGTGAAAACAAAATAAATAATATTTCATCTAAAGGATTACAATGTGTTGCAAAGCTACCGCGTGAGAGAAAAACCAAAGAAATGTTCATTGGTGGATATTTCAAATTAAAAATACATGCTGAGATTTTGAATGGTATATTCCAAATTTTGGCTACAACAGAGCTCCAGCGATATAGTAAGTGAATGGTTAATTAGGAAATGGGTCCAGCAGGTTTTCTTGCTGCGCAAATTAGTTTTCAAAAAATTATTCGACCAAGGCTCTGACCGGAATTTATTTATTTTAATATTCAACATACCTAACCAATCGTATAAAAGATAGAGGTAAATGAAACCATGACAATGATTTCTTCAGGACACGCATGAGTGACTGCGATAAGACAGTCATCGCTCATCTTGAATTTTATCTTGTGATATTTTCTTCTATTACATGATGGTGATTATTTGTTCACACTATGCGGACACTCTTCTAAGTCATAAAAAGATGTAGCACTTTCCATCCTAATACTCTGCCTAATTGTTCGGTGGATAAAGTGCCTGTTAAAGTTTTTGACCATTATAAGTTTCATAACAGAAATTCAGGATAAATGTAGAAAAGAACATGACGTGTAATACTTCGGTTACCAGGGATTTGGAATTTAGATATTTGACTCTTCTCTGCACTAATAGATGATGATACAAGAACAGGGTAGTGCTTCAGGTTTTACAGAGAATCTAGTGTATGAGTACTGGCCAAGACAGGACCCTATCGATCTGATTCGCGGAGACTTTTCAGCCACAAAGCATCCGCATAAAGGGTCAAGGTCACGGAATCATTAATCTAATTCCCAGTAGTTCACTAATTAGGGTTCGGTAAACTCAAGCCTTCCTTCTCTCACGGTACGCACCCAGAAAGCTATGGCCGTGAAGTGAAACGGTCCTCTTCTGCTCAAACGGATTCTCGCTTCAGTGCACAATGTAAACCGATCCCAAGGGGATCAAGTCCCAGGAATCTCTCCTGTCTATCGTGATATTCAAAATCGCTGTGCGATGCTTAAGAGAGGGATTTAGAAAAAGGTCCATAATCATTGGTACCAATACACTTGCGGAAAAAGATTAACATTAATCCTAAATAAACCAAATTATACGTCTTGTATATTTTTCCGAGGTATGATAAATTTGCATGGATATTGAATGATCAATAGATGTGAAACGTGGAGGCTGATGAAGGAGGACGAGAAAATTCTAAAAGTGTTCGATGGTGGAGGATGGAGACGGTGAAGTTGACTGAGAGTAATGACGATGTATGAGTCATGATAGGAGAAAAAGCTTCTAGATTAGATACGAAGGGAGAGAGGCGGTTTTTTGATAGAGCACATACTAAAAGGGGAGGGGGTTTTTAAAACCGCAAAAGAGGGAAGAATTCTTTGTAGGTTGGGTAGATAGATTACTAGAATAGGTTTATTAGATGTAAAGAAAGGGTGTAGGCCTTATTTTGAACTGTAGGAGGAGGTCTATGATATGAGTCGGCCAGAGTAACTCGCAGATGTTCCATGCAAACCTTCCTTTACTGTAGATAAGTTTCTCAATATAAAAATGCATGAAAAGTTTGCATTCCGTTCTGTTGCAAGTTTTTTTATTATAATTATCATCCATAAACTTATCGAGAGAAGACCAGTCAAATCAAACCCTCAGTTTGGAGCTGAAACAAATTGAAACGCATATGAAACGCAGATTATTTTCTTGTCCGACTAAGGGATAATTATAATTAATTAGCCTATTTCTATATGATTGCTATAGTAAATACTTATACTCATTCACTATGAGACGGATTGCCCACGAAGAATGCAGCACCGCGCGGCATAACATCAATTATCACCAGCATATCATACGTATAAAAAAATCCTGAGTTACAGCTGTATATTAATCAATATTATTTACTAATTCCAGCCATAATACGAAGAGGAACCTGCAAAAACTACCCAAAATAAAAAGAACATGCATTTTAAAATCATACCTCTCAATAAGAAAACAGGAGAAAAAATTGATGCTGCCAGTACTTAAAAGCATATAAGATACCATATAAAAGGCGGAAAGACGGACTGAAATAAACGAGGTTTGATGTATTGGAAGGAAAGACGATCAGAAAAGGGAGCACGAACACACCATATTAAAATCGCGAAAGCTGAACGGGGTCTTAAACGTATGCGACTAAATTAATCACCTTGGGACCTGCCTCGAAGAATTCAGTGGGACGCCGAAAGTGGGAGAAGACTTAGCTGTTAGGGAAATAGAAGCTACAGGAAAGATATGTTGTAAATCTCAAGAAAAAAATGATGAAGCAATTAATTTGCTATGAAAAACCGAAGAATGCTATCTCCGGCGAGGCTTATAACGAAAAGCTTTTACTCTAAAGAAACTTCGGTCATGGGTGAATAAAGAAGGTGCAATTAAAAAAATTCAATTATTCGTGAGACATTCCAACAAAAAAAAACGAATCAAAAATTTCGTGTTTTAAACGTGCACAACGCGACGATTAATGTGAATATTTGGCTTCAAAAAATACAAATTTTGGCCAACTACGCAACGTATTCTCACATTTTTATAAGGGAAGTATTATTATTCTACGATTTGTTGACGGCATAGCAGTCATTATCATGATAGAGAAAGGTTTGTAGAAGAACCTAATGCATCACGTTATGTAAAATGGCCATATATCGGCTGAAAGTCAGTAAATAGAAACCCAGGACATTATTTAGCATACAATATAGGAAGTAATGACAAACTAAAGTAGAAATATATGAGCATTAAGAAGTGAAATAGTTTTCCTACCCAGGAAGCAGAATAGCAAGCAGTTGATGTAGCAAGAAAGAATTGCTAAGTATAATAGCTCTGCCAAAGAGGACATTTTACGTAAACAATATGTTACTTAACTTTGCAAGGAAAAAATCCATAAAATGCTGCTAATTGAGCATTTGCTGCATGTTTGGCAACGTGGCATGAACGAAGTCAATCAAGTCAAACATCAAAGAAAACACCAAAGAAGTCAAGAGTGGATGTATTCGAAATGTGACGCTATCGAAGATTTATGAAGATGAAATAGATCAAAAGAGTGAGTTCTACGGAGAGTCAGAGAAATAATATGTCTTATAAAACATTATAATACATTATGGCCTGATGAAGAAGACAATCGTCGGAGAATGAGCAGACGGGAAAAAAAGCGATAGGCCGGCCCCTAATGAGTTTCAAAGGGCAAATTATTACGGATTCAAAAGAGAAGAAATTCGTAAGTATGAAACGATTAGCAGACAGGAGAGCAGAGCTGAGTCAAACTACTATTCGGACTCTTGACTTGTGATAATGATGTTGCCTTAATCGTGACGAAGGTGGCAGCGACAGCTAATAGACTTCATTGAGCAGCCACTGCCCAGACATTAGAATACCTATGTACCGTAATTATCATCGATAATAAATATGTGAGAAGTTTCTACAAATGCAATAATTCAATTTTCTATCCAAGAGACCTGGATATTAGTTGTCATTCAGGGCATCATGGTGGAAAATGAAAAATATTAAAGAAAAGTTCCTAAGTTAACATTTGGTTTCCATGAGGAAAAAATGACAATTAAGAGACTTATGTGTATCTGATTCTAAAAAATTGAAAGCGCTGGATATAAGATGCTGGTAGTGAAAATATGCCAAAATTTTGTAAATTCTGACTTTCTCATAATTAATTTTATAACTTTTATATTATGATAAAAAGGAAACATTTTCATCTGAAAACCTATTTGAATGCATAGTTTATATATTTCTCAAGATGATTTTTTCATGGGAAATGAACTGTTTTTTTCAATGATTTATTAAAACGCATACGACACATTAAAAACTAACGAACACTTTTGTAAGAATTTCGCAATAATTTTATCAGAATATCACAAAAACTTTCCACGATTGGTATTTTTACTGATTCCTTCGCATTGTATCAGCAAAAGTTGAGCATCATTAGTAATGACCCCTGAGATATATTTCAATAGGTACCTTTACATGCTTATCTGATGATAAACCCCATTAAAAATGTTTGCTGTAGAAAGTTTTGATACGAAAATATAGTTCTAATTTCTAATAAAAAACTTTTTAGAGCCAATGAATATGCAAACTAGATGAAAATTATCTCTTTACTAGCCCGATTGATTTTTTTTCACTTCCCTGGAATAGAGTATCTCAGGCTAAGGCTTATCTTCCTAAACAATAATATCACTCTTAAAATTTATAATCCTAGTCTCGATCCTTACCGGTCGCCGTGTCAAACAATTTTATAGATCAAAGGAAAATATCATGTAAGTGGGCCGCCAAAATTAGGGGAAGACACCTTCAAACCTAAAGTAAATTTATTTATAATCGTTCTATAAAGAACAAATCACACATTAAGACCGGTATTTTTTATGTCGTACAGCTTTTTCAAACCTTATATTTTCATGTTGAAAATATCGTTGCATATAAAGAAGACCATGTTAAACATTTTCTTATCATGTCTTTATTTCAAAAATTTACTCCCATTATTTCATCAGATTCATAATTTTTTATGATAGAGATCTACATAAATGTTGGCATAAGCCCTCTCTACCAGCCACGAGTATTTGATGATGACAGCGTTTTAAACGAGAAATTCGTGGCCAAAACAGACAAAATACGACCGGTTCATAAAGAAAGTTGCGTCCTTTTACACTAACTTTTCACGTCCGAGTGGTAGAATTTTTACGAAACGCCAGGAATGAAATGAAGCAACATAGTATCTAAAATTAGCTTATGTTTAAATGGATTTTAGAACAAAAACGACCTTAAGAAAGACTTCAAATGCCATCCTTATAAAATCGCGTGACTCTTCCACTAGAAATCAAACTTTTTTGTGTTCTGTCCTTGCGTTAACTTTTAGGCTTTTCCAAACACCGCCGCAAAGACGGATCTACCTACCCCCTTGAATAATGCACCGACAATGGCTGCATCACAAAAGTCCAATGCGATCTGCTTCCTACCGGCGGCGATGCAGGAGCGCTGGGCTTGGCATACTCTGTGTACCTACTACCCTATGTCTCTCCCTTTTGAATCCTACCCGATCCTTTCCATCGGGGCACGAGCCTCTGCTCTTTTGTGTTCAATTATTTACGACTGCACCGGACGAACGGGTGCTCTCGAGGAAGGATTGGTGAAGAGGTTTGAAGCTAGGCTAGATGTGTGTGTATGTGTGACTGTGTGGATCGAATGTTTTGCTAGGCCGTCGGATAGTCTGGACTCGCGAATGAGAGATAGAGAGAAGACACACCTACTGGAATCGTTCCCGTTTCGCATCCAAGGTGACCACTAATGCCTTTCCCCGATGGCCCCACATAATGTTCTAATCTTAGCAGTTGTTTTTATTGAATGCATGAGTTTAGATTGAAACATTAATAATTTTACTCAAATTTTCCCATAACTAATTCATTTTATTAGATGTTCTCTCCATCTTCCGGGTTCTCACCGCGTTGTTTGTCACAGGGTGACAACAGTTTCGCTGGTATTCTATCAGTAATCTTCAGGTCGAAGTGCCGATACCTGTATTATCACTGCGTTTATGTAGACCTCGTCACTCGCTCCTGCGTTGTGATTGGCCGGTTTCTAAAACACTCTCTTCCAAGCAATTGTTAAATAGTAACCGTCTTCATACCAGTAGGAGAAAGGCTATTTACTTATTCAAATATTTAGATAATACTGGAGAGGCACAAGCGTAAGTAGCTCCACGAGACGTATATTATTGTTACTTTGGTATCCTATTTAGTTTGTATATTCTATGTATTGTTATTTCTCCTGGAATAAAACACTATTGAAAAGATATAAACTGAACTTGTTGATATTTTTTGGCGTTTTCGTGATTTCAATTGACTACCTTCTCAGCCTGGGATAATATTTATTCTTTTGCGATGATTTTGGCTTCCTCAATTTAATTTTCGTGTCCAGATGGATGAGATCATCGAAAGATGGAGACATCATATATTCAAGAGCTCAACGGAAGACTACGAGATAACAATCATTTTTTGAGACATTATAAAACTGTTTTTTATTATTTAATGCCACACCAATGAAAACAGCACTATTTAGCCTTAAAAACGAATAAATACTTAATACCTAAAAAACGAATAAAATATTTTCATAACATTTAACAAATAAAATTAGACGAACATCCATGCCTATGAAAGGAAAACCCTTCCAGGCGGAACTCGAACCAAAGACCTTTGCTTTGGCAGGCTAGAACTTTACCCCACCGCCACTGAGGCCGACTAATAAGTATTTGCAATGCATTGGCCACGATTTATTAGTATTTTACCAGCTAAGCGAGAATAGTTTCGAGCGTTAATGCCAATTACATATTTCCTTAAGTAGATAATTCTAATATGAATATAATTTTGGAAGGTAGGTTTACGTAAATAGCGATGATGAGTGGTGAGTACGCCGCCATATTTAGAATTAAAACATCTTATGCCTGAAGAGCGGTATGCCGGACTCAAAATTGGAGTGGCTTATAGCCAGTTTAGTACACTAACTTATATTTCATACATAGAAGAGATATTTAGTTATCAATAGGAAAATTAGTTTTAAACGCATTTAATACTCATTAGTGATCTCTATACGTTTAAAAGTTCACCTTATTTTTTAGGACAACGACTATTTCCTCATATAATATTTTTAGATTTTATTGCCTACAATCAGAAAAAAATTTAAAAGATAAACAATGATTAAAATAAAAAGAGCGAGACTCACTTGGTTCTTCGCAAACCCACAACACATTTAACTTTTTCTCTCATTCGCGCGTTTATAATCCGATGAAAGCGCGTTTTTCAGTCACTGAAATCCATGGCAACAAATTGCTAGGAAAGGTGGAAGAGAGAAAAAAATGAATTTACCATACTGTAATTGATCCGGAAATGTGAAAAATAGATGAAAATTTAAGCCTGTGAGTCCTGTTATAGTAGGTAATTTTTATTTACTGTATAAAAATAAGTTCAATAATTTTATTTCACTGTAGTTTTAATAAATTTGACACTACCATTTTCGCGTTTTTCTATCTGTCGCCTACTTGTAGAGTTGTTCGTGGTGAAGTACCGTCGGAATTAATATTTTGCTACTTAATTTGATGACGTCTCAAACTCATGCCGAGTGTGTCATAGGTTCACCGCTAGTCCTTTGTTTTGTTTTTGTTCATACTCTAGTGAGAGACCTCTCTCCTCAATAAAAGTTTCTCTCTGATCGAGCAAATGAGCCAGATCTGAAATGACGTCATCGATTTAGATACCACCGAAAAATGGGCGGTAACCTCGGCTTTTTCTTAATTTAAACTTATTAGAAAATTGCTGGCTGGGGAAAATTTCATTTCCTTCTGATGAATTATTTATTGACCAATTTCGAGTTAGCATTACAGTGAACGATCCTGTTTACGAGGCTGTAATCATAGGTACTTGTACTAATCTTCCCCATGCATTTCTTCAACATAGATTTTTTTGCTATGATCTACACCATACCTGCCGGAAAAAGGCCCACAGCGAGTTATTTCCCAGGGAGAAAAACGAGCATTTTTCATGGATTACCTACTGCCTACAATAAGGATCTCTCAAGGCACCGGTGATAGGTAATCTGATCAATGGAAAATGGTTAGTTTATGACTGGAATATTGAGTTTTTAAGGCAAACTTTTACCAATATTGGTGGCTGTATTGCTAAAACCAATTAAGAAATGGCTTATTTTTCCACATGTGGTAGTTCCCACTCTTAGATAGAAACGTTCCAGCACATTAAATCAACTGATAATTCGATAAAAAAAATATGCATGCTAATCCGCAAGCCGCTTCAATAGGCGTGTGGCGGGGGGTGTTAGAACGCTAATCATGAACAAATAACAAAAAGAAAATGCACTTACTAAGTTGCACGTAGCATTTATTAAAGTCCTATATTGTTCGAGAGAAGAAAGAATTCCTATACCTATCCGTTTGGCCAAGTAGCTCCATTAATTTATTGTTTTTGTTATAACCGGAGGTCCTAACATGATATTTTCCGTGTAGCTCTGAAAGATATGTATTTTTCATCGTAATCTTTACCTTACGCGTAAGCTTCAAGTCTCAATCAAGCACCTAGTCTAATTTGTTTACAAACTGTTTAAAGCTTTCTGTGCGCCTGTAACTGTTTTTGACTATGCGTTTCCATACGGCTGTACGGGTGGTGACCAAAGTAGGTACATAGGTGCATCTAATGCCATCAAACCCTATAGTCCTACTTTCAATGGCTTCCGACGCGTCCTTTGTGATGTTTTCTCGTTAAATTTTCTTACATTACGTTTCTTTCTTTCGCTATCCAACTTCTGCCGTTCGACATCCTGCCTGGTAGACACACCTCTGACACGCTCAAAGAGAAAACATACACATTCTGCTATGTGACCATAAACTTCTAGTTCCGAATTTCCCAATTCTCTGGGTCTCATCCTTACCGAGCAACGTCGGATGGCTATTTAGTTACACATAAAACTATTTCTATGCTATGAATCAGTTAACATAATCAGCTGTAATGATGATGACGCTGGGGCATCTAAATGCGTCGCATTAAAAGATTCCACCGCCTGGCAGTGCAACATTCTCACTAATACATCATGAAATGATATTCCACTTCATATCTCCGAATCGAGGAGACGAATCTATTTAAAAGAACTAGAGAAGCGACGATCACGCGAAAGGATGGAAAAAAAAGTTGTCACTTTGCCTCATCGACAGGCCACGGAGCCTGGAAGCCAAGAGAGGGAAAGATGGCCAAAAGCGCACCTACTTTGAACAGGATTAATAATTTACGTACAGGCTTCGCGTTCGCATTCCTCAATTTATTCTAGTTTTTTTTCTAATTCTCGGTTTCATCCCCTTTTTTTAATTCCGCGCCCTCTTTCGTCGCATGGGGAAAAAGGTCACTCGGTTGGAGTCACTCGCGTAGTAACGAGCAATTCATTTTAATGCGTTGAGGCGACGACGAATGGTAGTCAGTCGAACGAGATGTGTCTGCTCTGGGCTCGCTCCCCAGTGGAAACTGAATCACCCATGAACCCTCCTCTGCCCCACTCCTTGAGTTTCCGCACCTCATCTCTTCTAACACTTCGCCACATTCTTCCTCTTCCATGAGGTCTTTCATCTCCTTCGTTGAAGCCACGAATATTAGAAAAGAGAATTGTACAGTAGGCCAGTGCATGTGTTTTCAAACACGGCGGGTTTAAAAACTTGCGTCGCTTTATTAACTTTCGAGTCGTAATTTTGAGAAAACATGCAGTAAAGCTCTAGCCAGAGGAACATGTAAAACCTTTTTTATAATAGAGTTAGTTGGTTTCTATTGAAGTTTATTGCAACCAAAAATCGCCAATATTAAGCCATTTCAGTGGCTTTCTACCGAATTAATAAATAATTTCTTTACCTTCTTTATTGATAATAAAATAGCTCTTGATAAGTCAGAAGTAATATTTTATTTAGTAGAATTCGGGTGAATATAAATAAATTTATTTTTGAAATGCAACGCTTGAGTCAGGGAATACGAGGAAGAATAAGATAAGATGTATCCGAGATAAATTTTTAAATCTGAGCAACTATTTTAGCTTAATTTGGAAGCCACCATGCCCAGTGAACGTTATGTTTATTAATATTCTGAAAGGTATTATGCTGGTTAAGGCAAGCTCACATGGATCAAAATGAAAATCATGTCCCTGATCCTAAAATTGAATCTTTTTATTAAATTCCCAATACTCGCTAAATACACCCAAAGTTTCCTTCTTTTCTTAAAGAAGTTTATTCCCATCATCCACATTTCTCCATATTCCTCTTAGGCCACTTCTCCCATTGCATTCTTCTTCATACCTATATCTCGAATACTTCCATTCTTTCTCCTTTTTCCTCAGTGTTCACGTTTTTGCGGAGTAAAAATGAAATCATGTCTCTCCAGGTTTTTCAGAAGAGAGCCCTCCCTAAAAATTCTCTTTTCAAAAATCTTTGTTAAATACCTAGCTCAACAAGATTGGAATAAACTCTAGTTAACGAATGCGTGTGCGTTTTTTGTCTCTATCTTTAAATGGCAAATAGTAAAGAGCTAGTTCTATACCCCTTAAAGTTAACCCTAGAACGACGGGCTGGGTCCAATGGACCCAGTTGGTAGTTTTGAAAGTTTATAATTATGTCAAAAATGCACGAAACTGATTTTGATGCCGTGGCTTTTCCTAAATATATGTCCTCTAAAACATAGCAAGAAATAACGAGAATGGGCTCATTACATTTTATAGTATACTACAAAGTTACATAGTGGACGGACTGGGTCCATTGGACCCAGTCGACTATTTTCAATGCTATGGGTAATTCATTTCAACTTATCAGCAATTTTCTTATTTACTTAGTATTTTTGGGAGATTCAATGTTTATGGAGATATAAACAAAGTCGTAGGCGATAGTTATTACCAATTAGTGGGCATTTTTTATGGATTGGCTTGAAGCCTTTCATATACTCTTCTAATGTCACATTTAGAGTGACACAGTCAGAAACATGTATCCTCATCGTTTCGTAATGGGTAGTTTTTGCAACTTTCTCTGGTTGGACCTGCACACAGTGTGAATTATCTACATTCAGTCCCATAATCTGTTAGTTTTAAATGTGAGACTGTTCATATAGCGTCTGCGGTGCTTTCGTGGTGGACAGTCAGAGGTGCAAGCTGGAGTGGTCTCGCTGCCTGCTGACATTTGCTGTTATTCCAACTATCTAACTGAATACCTCGAAGAATTTGAATTCCATCATTACATTTTGATACCATGCATGGTAGGTACAAAACTTTAGGGATTATATAAAAGACTATATTCCTTCAATCTAATGCACTTCTTCAGTATTTACCTCATTTACCAAATCGTTTACTCATCAGATGGATTAGTTAGATGAAGTGGTGTATTGATTTTCAACTACTATGATACACAGCAATGTCATTATTCCTATCTTTACAGGATGCTTGGTGGTACCAAATTTTGTGTAGTGAGATATTGATGTGACTGAATTCATAGAGTGGCTATTGATAGACTGTGTAGTTGAGGAGCTAAGAAGTCGGCGTCGCCATTTGGATATTACAGTCGAAATAACTATCAAAATATTTTTGAGGTAATAAGAAAAAAGGATTGTTTATAATTATTGAAAAAATTAGCTGTTCTAGCAAAAATATTGAACTCTTTGAATTGCTTGATGACATCAGAAACATAATACGAGACAGTGCTTTTCTAATTTTTACCTGAATTTACAACTAAGGAGTAGCACGAAAAATGTTATCTCCCATTTATATCTAAGTAAAGTTTGGAATGAAAATTTGATAAATTTCATTGCCACTTTATTCACAGGCTTGCTAATAGTGACACACATTTGGAGTGCATTCATCTAAAGATTGCAGAACGACGTGTTCAGCATCTAAATATACAGCGCTAACAGGAGGAGGGTAGTAGTCACTCCGGTGGAGATGAAGCCTAAAATTTTGAATAAGGATGGAGAAGAACTGAACCTTGGCCGATTTTTCTTCATCTTTCTGAGAAGATGATAGAAATGCGAAAATAGGGAATTCCTATCGGGAGAAATTTTTATTTCACGCAATCTGAAAGAGGAGTGGTAAACAAAACCTCATGCCACTAAAAAGGGTAGAATGCGAAGGCGTAATATTTTGCGTCATATCCCTTTGCGCCGTGCGGAATTTTTATTCTGTCTTCTGCTTTTTGCTAATTTTGCGTCCTAACATCTTTGATGTTGTTAGAAAATGGACCACCATTGAAAGGCATATAGTTTTTCAAACTTTGTAGAATGAAGAAGATGACTGAAATAAATAAGGTTCTGGCATTGCTAATACATATCATTTTTACTAGTCAAAAATGAAAATTTTTCACAACTTTGGAGTGAACCAGACGGGCGACCAATATGCAACAGTTTATGGAGTCAAAAGTAATACTGCGGGTAATTTGATTTGATAATGCGACAGAAATGAGGAAAAGTAGAGGCGAAGACAAGTTGCAGACTATTAGAGAGATTTCCTGGATATAGTAGCAGAGTTTCATCATTCACCAAGAGTTAGTGAATTTTATTAGAGAGATATTTGATGGGCGGAATGAATATTTGAAATATGCAATCGTGCCAGGATCCTGAATGACAGTTGACGAACAGTTATTGATGTTCCGTAGGCGCTGTACCTATAGAGAGTTTGTATCATCAAAACGAGGAAAGTATGGAATTAAAATTTTGGCTGCAAGTCGTAGTAGTGATTCATACAAGTGGAATGTCCAAGTATACGCAGGTAGAGAATCTCATAAAAGTCGAGAGGTCAATCAAGGGAAAAGATTAGTTACACGTATGGTTGAGGGATCAATCAGCCAGGAACATAAGTAGGTAGCCCAATAATTTCCAAAGGTTTAGCGATTGTAGAGATCACGAGGTAAAACAAACGAGGGATTCCACCCGAGCTCACGTCTGTAAATGCCATACAGGCTACATGATTTCCTAACAAAGTGGTATCTCATGAATCTCGTGGAATCTAAGAGAAAATCAACTATCGGAAGAATTTACATCGCGAAAAAGAAAATGTGGCACACTCCTTGACAACCTTAGCAACCTAGGAAAATAAGTGTCGTAAGTGCAACAACAAAAAGGATAGAAAGACACGAACATCCTCTTCACAATGTGTACAAATTATATGCCAAGATCATTCAGAAATTTTTTGCAATCAGTGCCTGTAGTAGCATAACAGTTTTTAATAACTTTAGTAAATTCATCATCCTTTTGTTTCATTAAATTTGTTATATATCTAATTTATCATTGACAAAAAATCCATTTTGTAATTTGTGTTAATGCTATTGTGCTAATGAACATTCATAAAAATGGGAAAGGTGGAGTGATATTTCTGGTAGAGGGGATAATATTATTCTCCGCTGCAGTAATAGCTTAAAAGAAAATAATTTAATAATAATAAAGACGAACAAATATGTTGAGGATGTAAATAAGATGGAAACCATCACTTAACTCAGTCTAAATTCATCACAAACTGGTAATATTGTGGAAAAAATGTTTCAGGGTCCATTGGACCCAGTCAGGCTACTACGCGATAATTTTTTTTCAGTCTTCCTAGGGTTAAGGGAGACTGCAAGTAGGAAGGTTTATGGAATATAATTTCAATGTTTTAATTTCGAAGAATAATTCTTTGCCTTACTAGTTCTATGTCTTGTGTAAGATAAATATTGATCAGAAAAAGGCAAAAAGAAATCTATAATAAAAATAATTCAGCAGATTATGGTTACACTTTGTTGAATAACAACTTTGTAATATTCCACGCAATTTTATATTTTCAATTATTACTATGGCACCTTTAAGGGGAACAGCAACATCTTTAGTTATGAGTGTCACAATAATAGAAGGCCACGAGGAGAGTCCTTAACGAGAGAAGTCAGAGAGGAAGCAGCTGAATGATCTTTAAATTTGAGGGGGAAACGGATTTGGCGTATTGCGGATGTTTAGAATGTTAAGAAAACCATTAAATATCAAGATAGTCATGCTAAATAAGGGTAGCAATAAATCCTTTGAAATTAAGACAGTCTTTACCAAATATCAAAACCAATTAACTATTAAACTTTACCTCTTAACAAGTTTAAACTAGAAAATATCTTTTTTCATGTAAGATGGGTGCTAAGGATTTGGTAAAAATCAACGGTGTATATCAAAAGATAAGTATTCACGATTATCCAATCTCTTAGAAAACTATCGACATCCTTACAGATTTCAGTCCTCCCTGACCAACAATCACCGAGAAACCTTCCTCATATTTGTAGGGTAAACGCCGAAACGTGTTGGGTTAATAAAAACTTGATTGGAATTATTCGAATTTAACATTACACCCCCTTGATAGTAACTTCCTCTCGTTTATTTATATTTGGTATATTTCTGGGAGGAAATTCGCTGTATTTACCCTGAGACACTTAACACCCGCGTATTTTACGTCACATACTAGGATGAGTGGCGTATCTAGTTACTAGGATGCCTTTCAGGGTTGGGTTAGACAAAGAGAGGAGAGAGTTCATTGACGGGGGAAAGGCCGAGTGGGATCGATTAAGGCCACCTGAGGTCAGAATGGGTGTGCGCGGAAAGAGGACAAATGCAGCAAAGATCGAGGCTCAATGGGGCAGGCGAATCGGAGGGGAGGGGTGGTCGAAAGGAAGAATAGAATTGGAAGAGAGAATGGGGCTAATGGCGTGGAGACCTTGAAGACGAAATGTGGGGGGATAGTTAAATATTTAGAAGGAGAGAACGAGACATGTGGGGCATTGAAATGCTATACGAATCGGATAACCGTGAAATTGGAAATATGCGTCACATAAAGAACGCTAAAAATGTAGTGTTTCGTGACAAAATTAAAATTATTATTTTTATTTAAATTTTAAAAAATATTTTTTGAATCGTTTGGTTTTAGTTTAAGTAATTTTAAAATCAATCTATCGTCTTACATTAAGTAACGTAAATATTAATTATTCTCTTTGATTTTTTTTTTGCTTAGATGACAACAAATATTGACATTTTTCCGTTATATATATCGTTAAAAATCCATGATAAAAATTATATTTTGAAGGAATAATAGTTATTTGAGTTTAAAAAGACAAAACTCAACTGGTCAGGAGGGATTGATAAGTCGTCTTATAAATACTGTGGGAAATCAGGAAGGAAAAAGCATTTTTGGTCCCCTATTAATCGTGTCCAAGAAAAAATTATTCATGGACTCAATTTGAAACTTAAACTGAAACACGCATCATATTAATGCATTATCACTCCTCATAAACAATATTTATAGAAAACAAAGCATTTTTGCTACTTCTGTGGTCTATGCTGGCTTATTTCACTTTTATCAACTTATAATTATAATTACCGGCAGTAAGCGATTATGAATAGTAAAAACACCAATACTTTACCTTTTCCCGATCTATTCCCTACCTTGTAAGTCACGAACAAAAATATTTTTATAAAAAATTCTTCCTCACGCAAAAGGAAAATTGAAAAGCTACAAACGTCTGGTCTTATTACTATGAACGTGATTTTTTTTTTTCTTTTTGATTCCCGTTCCAGCGACCGAATTGGATATTTAATTCCATTCAAAATACTACGAGAGGCACTCCAAAACTAATGCATACAAATTTCCTGACACCAAAATTGTTACTCTCAGCACTTTCAATTAATAGAGAGCATAGGAGCATCCTTCCCTCCTTCCATCCTTCTACTCAAATTTATTTGAACGCAATACGGATCGTGGCCTGGCTGCAGCTGTTCTATAAGAAGGCGGAATCTCTTCATGTCCGTCGAAAGAAACGCGTTGTAATTGAGTTACTTTATTGTGAGAATGAGACGGTCGGAAACATTCAAGAAAGATTGAAGAGGGTGTATAGAGATGATGATGTCGATCGCAGTACATTTAGTCAGTGGGCACAGTGGGTATCTGGTGAGAACGGGCTCGTGGAAGGTCGAGGATCGTGGACGGTTGAGGATCGTGAACGCAGCGGTAGACCCCATACTGCACAAACACTTCATTTTTTTCGCATTTTTGCCATCAGAATTGTTTATCATATACATATTTAAGCATTTAAAAAATGCTAATTAACTCGCTCAAACCATAATCTCGAGTTGGTCCGAACTTTAATTTTATAATTAAAACACATCTAGCTTACAATTTTAAAAATAAAATTTTGCAGCCAATCAGAATTGGGTTTCTTTATATTTAAAAATTTACGTCATCCATTCTCACCTCCTCCATTAAAAATACATACCTTATTATTATAATACAAGCCTGTAGATATGGCAGTCGCTCCCGATCAAAGTAATGAGACATACAAATTCAATCATACACCATAAATGCCGCCAATATTTGTTATTTAAGTTCAACAGATTCAGGCTTCAATTGGTGGACGTTAGAAATGTTTAAATAAATTAAATAAATTGTATTTATATAAATTTGTTATTCATACTATTAGCACTTTACTTTTCTCCAACCTCGGACGACTGTAGAGTTGGATCATATAGTCGGCTGGTATGACCTAATATTTAAGCTTACTCATGCCATATTTCTTAATTAAGATAAATTATTTCTTGTTCTTCAAATATGAGATATACCTTGAAAATTGTTCAAACGCTTATTTGAATAAATAAATATTTATTAACAGTATGAAATGCATCTTTTGCACATTAAAAATTTAAAGCTTTAGAATAATCCAAGGCACAGTCTCGGCTAATTTAGCCTGAGGTGGAAATATACCTAAATAGAAATTTTCCCTAAAATTTGAGGCCGTAAGAATCAAACGTTTGTTGAATTTAGACGGAGTGAACTGCTATATCATTGAGATACGATGACCTTACGATGAAAACCGTTGAGAGGTAAGATGCTTGCAAGAATATAAAAGGATGAACCTGAAATTAAGGTTTTTGAACGGGTGAGAAGTAGAGGAAATAATAATGTGGGAAAAGATTAGCTGATAAGAAAACAGATTGGAAAGTTACGCCAAACATTCATTGGAATCATCATCAATGATGACGATTACACTATCGAGGTAGTTGTGATTCCGTGAATTTTTTCATTAGTTTATGCTCCTGCAGATGAATATAGTTGAATTATATTTCAAACAATATCAAAATTAAACTTTTATTTTGATAATATACCTTAACCAAACTAAGATTGGAAAATGTTGTATTTTCTTCGTCAAAATATTTTTCGATTATTTATAGAGTAATCACATTTATTAAAAAAAAATAGGAAGAACTTATTAAAGTTATGTTACCAACTTTTCCATTGATCATCCATAAGATCAAGGCTACTGTGTCTTTAAGTTTAATGTAGGAGCTGGATTTTATGCTTAAAAGAGTTATGAAAATAAATCACCCCTATTCATTTTTGACGCCAAGATTTCCCATGATAATTAGACTATAATACTTATTTGAGTATCTAACTTCCAAAGTGACCCCCGAGTCACACATTTTTTAGATCACTATCACATAACACATAAAGAAAATGATCTCGGTTAAATAGCAGGATCACCCCTCAATGGATAGATGAGGCATATTGCAATCTGGAGGGAAAATAACTAACCCCAGAACACCGAAATAAAAAAATTACTCCGTATAGAAGCGATGGAGTGAACTCGGAAGCCTTTCAAGCTTCTCGGACAGCGGCATGTGAGAAAAATTCATGGGTCTTACTTCTTCAACCAACCCGCCTGCAGGGATTTCCCGCTCAAGTTCCTGAGAGTGAAAAAAGACACCAAATTGTTTACGTCCAGCTGAAACGACGAAATCCGGGCGATCGTAAGCCCTATCCCAGCCAACGTCTTGTTGAAATGCCGATGGAGTCAAAGACAGACGCCATCTACCAAGGACTTCATCAATAATTGAAACGAAGAAAGGTGAAATGAAGGGAATAAAAGAGAGAGGAAGGAAAATAACGAAAGGTGGTTGGAATGTAGGGATGAAAGGAGGGTCAGGGGAAGAGAAGAAGTACACTCTCAAATCTCGTAGGATATAAAAATTATGCTGCCTCAATTCCTTTGAGTCGGTCACCTAAGACCCAAATACTCAGGTTTTCTCTTACAAAAATAATTTCGCTAATAACATTACAAATATTGGCGGCTTTTATTGATTATGAAATATGCCAAAAGTGAATTTAATACGGTGTAGAGCAATTGTCTCAGTCATAGTCTTATACAGGGTCCGTCGGCTGGGTAGAGGAGTCCTCCACCACTGCACTTAGTTCAATCGCCTGCGGGCATCTTCATCTACATCTACATAATACCCCGCAAGCCTCATAAAAGGGTGTGGCAGGGGTGTTAGGACACCAGCCGTTTAACACAATGTTATGTGTTGAGACGTAATGACATGTGTTAAGACAGCAGGTCTTTGTTGTGAGGTGTGATGATGTTTGCGGTGTCGTCGCTTCCCGTCATGGATCCCACTGACGAGCAACGCTACGCTGTGAATTTTTGCGTTAAACTCGGTAAATCCGCGTCAGAGGTTCTTAAACTTATTATAAAGGCTTATGGGAATGATGCCTTAAGCCGCACAAGAGTTTCTGAGTGGCACAAAATGTTTAAGGAAGGCTGGGAGCTCGTCCGAGACGAGCACCGCGTCGGACGCCCGACGACCGCTCGAACCGATGCACAGTGGTCCCAATCGCTAATCTAGCGGGACAAAAGTCAGTTTTGCAACTTTTAAAAATAAAGTCGCTGTAGGTGTCACGATATCCGCAATGAAATGCTTCATCATGATTGATAACTTTTACAACGTTTATATAAGTTATAACAATGTTATGCAGCTGCAAAGTCACGCGTTGAGATTGCCTACCATCCGCATACACCCAGACGGTGGCTGACTCGCTAACATTAACACGTACCTGCTGGATAGCAATAATGCAAGGAACGACAATTTCTAACGGTATCTTATAGCCATCAGTATATAACATTATTTAGAGTGATTTTTCTTCAAATACAATTGCTTTAAAATACTATATTTCAAATGGTAATCTCTCAGTCTTTAAAACCTCGTTTTTTAATCGACTTCAATTGTTTAAATTGACTTATAAAAAATATATGTCGAGGTAGGATTGCGAAACTTTCAAAGACATGTGGAAACGTCCTTATAGTTATAGATATTTTTATCACATTTTGCGCCTACTTGCGCTTTTTGACAATAATGCCCTTTTTGTTATATGAAGTTAACAAACGAGAGCCGTTGAGACGCGGGCTTGGGGGCATTTCCTCGGACGACGCCTGGAAAATCGGGATAAATTTTGCTAGAGAATAAATATTTTTAATTTTAACTATTGTAGTTTTGTACGGTATATATTTTTATTAATATTTATGGTACAGTTATTACATGGCTTACAATTTTTTACATTTTTATATAGATAGGGAAAATCATGTCGCATTCAGAGCAATTCAAGGTTTCGGCGGTAAATCGCATGAAATCGCTGAGGGAGGAAAGACTATAGATGATTTATTTAAATGCGTAGAACATAAATTAGGATTTGAAAGTTGTAATGAAGATACCTCAAAGGACTTCAGGAAAATTGTGATGCTATTTTAAAGTAATTTTGATAAAAAGTGAAAACAGTGCTCCAGAAAATACGACAGATTTAGGTATATGTGAACAGTCTCTTTTGAAGGATACATCGAAAGTAGAACCTTGTTTTGCAAGCCAGATTTCATTGCCAAGCTCTGGGAAAAAAGATGCGGCTGCAATTATAAAAGACATAACTGAAAACATACCAAAGAGAGATACCAACTATAAGAAGGCTTAATTGTCTTCATCTTTGATTCCAATACCATATTCATCATCAGAAGCTTTGTCCTTTTCGATGGAAAAAACCTACTAAGCAACACTGCGTAAACATCAGAAGAGAGGCCAACCAGCGACGGTGCGATATTTATCCCTCATACAAGATAAATTTGAACTCAAAGTTGTCTTGCTATCCCCCATCACAAGAACTGACTATTACTGGTACTTCGGCCGAGGTCAAATTACTGGCTCTGGTGAATAACACTATTTTGGCTCAGAGAAATGTCGTCGCCGCTTTCCTTCGGTCTGGTAATGAATTCAAACTAACGAAGATATTTAATTGGGGTTAAAATGGGAGTAGTGGGCACAGGCAATGTAAGCAAAGATTTGCATTTCGGAAGGAATTAGGCCCAGTGGACGATTCCTACATGTTTTCCATTTCTATGTTGCCTCTTCAGCTAAAATCAAATGATAAAAACAAAATCTTATGGCAGAATACCAGGCCATCTTCGATCAGGTATTGTAGACCCATTAAAATATTTCTGGAAGATGAAAGTTAGGAGATAACTGTGAAAGAAGTGCAAAAGATAGAGGCGCAGATCTCTCCACTGATGCCCTTGGTCATCGAAATAAACGGGAAGAAATTGTACATAGTATCAGACTTTTGACGTTAAAAGAATCCTGACATTTCATCAGGCATTACTGGAGTAGAGGTGGAATTATTTCAAGGGTTTGGAGCAATTCTTAGCGCATTTTACTGTGGTTTCATCACAAGTACAAGTGTATTTGAGAAGTATGCTCAAAAAACAGAAAAAATATACATGCGTCATACTCATGGTATTATATGCCTTTCACGGTACATGAAAGCAAGCATATTCGTAAATTCAAAGAAAATCACGCGCTAAAATACTCAAGAAAGGACACAATTAGAGATGTTTTTGACCTACTATTAGTCACATCTGATCCTTATGTTTCCAGTATTAGTTCGTTGCACCCAAAGCATTGTTATTCCCTCTCGATGGATGTCAGACAGCCTCTCAGGGAACCAATATTACCTGTGCCTAATGAAATGAGTAATGTTGAAGAGATGGAGGATGTGGAGTCGGTAAATTTCGGAGATGAAGGGAGTTGGGAGAGTAATAATGATAAAGGTGACTAATATTCCGCAGTTCACACTCGGTGAAAAACGATTTTATCTGTATCTCCAGTGTTTAGGAGTATATTTATAACGTAATTAGTTCATTAAATTAAGAAAAGCGCATTACTATAGATTTTTAAACGATTTTCTGCATATTTTTCTAAGTGTTAAGTAACACGAAATTATTTTATAAATAAAATTTTAATTTTTTTCATAAAAACCACCTTGAAAAGCCCTATGATAGTGTTATTTTGTGATTTTGTCTATAATTTGGCAATTCTGAATGTTTTCACGACAAAAGCGCAAAATGTTTTGGGAAAAATAATTTTGTCCCGCTAGATTCGCAATTGGGACCACTGTGCGATGCTCAGGTGGGCAAAGTTAAAAGCATCGCCCTTATCAGTGAGGAGACTGGCCTTTCAGTCGGAACCGTCCACAGCATTGTAACACATGATCTTGGGATGAGAAAATGTGCGCGAAGCTGGTGCGGCATCGCGTAACGCGCGTGCGATCAGCCATTCCCAAGAATTGGAAACTTCACCATGACAATACGCCGTGCCATAGTGCGACTGTGGTTCGGCAGCTGCTCGCGAAATTCGGCGTGGTAACGCTGCCTCACCACCTCTACAGCCCTAAGCTGGCTCCACCTGGCTTTTTCATGTTCCCGCAAATAAAAATCGAGCTCAAAGGGTATCGGTTCGACTCCATTGAGGCGGTTCAAGCGACGACGACAAAGGCTGTGAACAGTATTCCGGAAACCGACTTCCAGGGGGATTTTGACGAGTGGCAGACGCGGCAAACTAAGTGTATCGATGCAGGAGCAATGCATTTCGAAGATTATTAAGTAATTTTTATGATAACCACATTGAGTTTTGATTTTTGGGACCAGTACCGATGCTTATTGAATATTGTATTATAAGCCTAACCTACGTGCCACCAACTGGGAAGCCGCGCTAGGAAAAAGTTTAGATGTGTAAACACTTTTCATAAATTCATTCATAACTTAATACCACATATTATTTGTGGAAAATAAAGTGCTATATGTTTTGGATTATATGATAAATGTTTTGGTGTAATCTAAGATGGCTGATAAGGGGAGATCGACATACTGTACACAAAACTCAAGAACCTACAATTTATTTTGGGATTAAAGTTGATTAAAATTGTAGAAGCAAGATGATAAGGTATGGCCATAAAAAATTCCCAAAATCTTCCACTCAGTTCTAAAGTAATGAAAACTGAGAGTTTTTATAAGAAAATAATGACAATTAAAATTCGACTTCTAAAGTTAAGCTGAAAATATCAATGATCAAATATCACCAAAGAAAGAGATAACTTCTAATAAGGAAGTATAGTTCGCTGTTTGGGAGGAAATGAGGGACCATGATTGAGCATTCACATTTTATTATAAAAATAGATTAGAAATAGACCAAACATATATGTCTTCATATACTTTTCATAGAACAACTCCCAGTGGTTTCTCATACTCAGGTGATTAACGTAAAAAAGTTTGAACGGCAAGGTGCGTAACAATCCGATTGTGGATGGTGGCAAGGATTTTGTATGGCATTTCCTCAGTAAAATCTGATGGTGGTATTAGTAAATTTTTAAAACTCTTTTTTCATGTGGCAAAGAAGGATGATGACAGCAAAATCAGTCTCTGTCAAAATCAGTCAAATCATTTCATTTCAGTGCTATTCATGTGGTCTATGATCAAACAGCATTGTTGAACAGAAAAATAAACTCCCAAGGGTTACCTTCAAAATATTTGATTCCTCATCAGCGAAGCGTTATTCATAGTTTCATTTAATTCCAACATATCAAGTTAGTGACATTTTTCACCCATCTAAAATTTTAATTGATAAGAAATGTGAGATCAAAATTATCATCCACGCTATTGATTGGAAGAAAAATTCGAATTGACACCAAGAATTTAACGTTAATTTTTCACTGGATTTAAGGGTTTGTAGAACTGAAAAGGTACACGTTTTTAAAATCACATCTAAACGGAAACTTTTACTGAAATGGTGAGCTGACAAACCCTAAAAATATTTTTTATCATATATATTCATGAAATACCCCAGAAATAAGTAAATAATCGTTAAAATTTTTAACAATATTACAGTTTTTGAAAGACCTTGAAGGCTTAGAACTTTCAATAAAATAAAGGTTATTTCAAATTTAATCAATCGATAAAAGCACTATGAAAATAGAAGTAGCATATATTTCTACAATTCATTTCTAATTACTTTAAAATTAGGCAAAGAAAGGCATAAAGGTAAAATTGCCATAAAAGCTTGATAAAATCTTTACTGAGGGTCTTACACCAGAGTTTTTTGCAAAATTATAGTAAGGCATTGATGATGAAGCATGAAAATAGGTATAGTTGCTCAGCAGTGAATAATTTTCTCGAGAGCTTGTCATGCGTAAAAAACTGCTTCCATTAGAAAATTATCAAATTCGGGAACATGAGCTCTAGTCCGGTACCAACACAAAATTTTACCTTCGTAATTTAGCAAATTGAAATATAAAGTAGCTTTTTTAAAATTATTCTGGTTGGTACATTTGCAATGAATGCAATCTTAGCGAAATCAAAAATGCAAAATTACGAATATTCGCTGCATAAGCCCAAATAAAAGTAGGGAGTATTCACTTTAAACATCGAAAGGCACCGAGTTTAGTTACGACTGATGAAAATAAATAAAATGCCGACGCTATTATCCCCACACTATAAGAAGAAGGAATGACGGACCAAGATAAAATTAATTTCGTGTTTATAAGTCACTGATAAGTAATTCTTAAATTAAATCGTATATTGGTATAATTTATCCAATGATTGCCACCACTTATTTACAAGGAACTCTTCAAAATTATGGCCAATATCTTGGATATAATTCTCATGCTTCGTTTATAGAACTCCGTCTGGCTTTATTAATCATTGAAACGATGTTACCTGCCTATGTCATTCACCACAATCACCCGTAATTCCACTCAAGTACAGAAATTCCACCACCACTCTGCTGTGCTGCTTACGATGATGCCTCCCGCAGTATAAGAAGCGGAGAAACGAACCGACTTAACGTTGAGCGTTGACCGCATTAGCGCCTCGGCTGGTTTTTACCCCCTCGTGGTAAAGTATGCATCAAGCCACAAGACGCCAAAGTTACTCCCCATCAATTTACCACCCAAGTATTTCCATTTTGCTCTCCGTTCGTCGTGGAGTACCGTAACCATGCCGCGAAGCGTCGTCCTATATACATTGTTTCCTCGTTCCTTATTTTTTTTCCAACCATCCTCTCTCGACTCATCCTTTCAAAGCGCAGACGGAATTTCTTCTATTTTTCCACGCTAACCTCGTGTAAATTTTGATGCGCGTCTTTCCGTCTACGTGAAATAGGTTTTGCTCGCGCAAAAACACTTTAGTCGTCCGGAGACGAGGGAGTAAGGAGGGAGGTAGGCCAAAATATAAGGCCCTTAACGCAGAGACCTTACCGACGACACAATGTCGGAATAACGCAATGAACGAGGGAGCGTCCATGGAGCGGGCAGCCTTTTTGTTTTGTTTTTCTGCTTCCTCTGTCCTCTCCAACGGTACTGTAAATCTGTGACCTTTCAATTGAGTGGAAAGGGCTGTTTTGGTGAAGGTTGAGGTTGGTAGTACTTGCGCCTTAACGTGCGATGGGTAAACGGTCTTCAAGAAAGGCAGTCATTTGCAAAGCTTATTCATCACAAAAAAGGCCAAAATCATGTACTTATTACTCAGGATGATATATACTCAGGATGATATATATCATAATGAAAAATTTATATCCTTTTTTACGATAGTAATAAGGTTTTCAAACTTTTTAAAAGTTAAAATAAAACGAAAGCGAAAACATGATATTCTTTCCAGTAAATCCTAAATGCCGAGCATTAAATGATTTATTTTCCATCATAATTCTTATTGCATATACCTACGCTTCCTTTTCAAGCCAAACATAGGAACAACAAAGAAAAGCAGATCACGGAATTAATTGAGGAAAAACAAATGAAATCAGAGGCAATAACCTCTCGAAAATAAAAATGATTGGCAAAGGATCGTTAGTCGCTAACCTCCCACATTGGGCAGTGTAATCCTAGTGAAACAAACTAGGCCCGCAGCTTGAATTTAAGGCTAGGGAGGGTTTAGGGGCATATAATACTAGCGGCTCTGGGGGATATGTAATACACGCCAGGGTAAGCGGGAGGTGCGAGTGCCCTCCCCCAGAAATGTTTTAAGATAAATTGTTCAAAATGGTGAGTTTACAGGCTTAATGAGGGGTATTTTATTAATCCTTACGCTAATCTGTAAATGATATTTATCCAATTAAGTAAAATGGATTAAATTTTTGAAATTTCTCTGAGCTCTGGGGTGGGGGGGCTATCCCCAAAACCTCCCCCCACGGTGTGCCACTGGTGTTGTCTAACTGGTAAGTTTCAACTGCTTTTCAATTGAGTTGCTGACTATATTAGTATGAATGGTGATGCGTCAAATCTAAAATTTAAGAAGATAGCTTCGCGACTACAAACACTCTGCGCGATTCATTCACCCAGTGACACATCCCGAGGGCGGGTTTGGATAGGTGAGGATAAAGCTCATGCCAGTATAACGCATTGGCGTGTGAATATAACAAATTTAGGGTAGACTAGTTCATGTGCCAACTCTAACTTTTCTTCAGGGTGTCCGAAGACTTCTTCCGGAATTTGAACTCTGGAACCTTTGGACAGCAGTCAAGGTCTCTACCCAGTAGGCTACCACGCAACCACTGGCGTGATTGAAAGTAAAAATATTTTATGCCATAAACGCCTGGAGTGAAAAAGGAAAATTAGGTTACAAATAATAAATATAAATACAAATATTCAAATCTTATATTTTTTAATGTCGCTCTCTGTACCATCTAAAGTGGTTATTTCTAGTTAATGGTGAAATTGTGCTCCATAATTGCTCCAATTTGCTCTCCGGCTGTGCCGCTCGCGCGCGACCTGGACTGCTAGTCGCATCATATGCTCAGCAGTCCATACCACCTTGTCCGGTATAGTCCACAAATTTCCACAGAGGAGAATGACGCCTCGGTAGCTTAACTGGCTAAAGCACTCGGCCGGAAATCGAGGGATCCGGGTTCGAATCCCGGTCAAGGCGAATGATTTTTCCTCTGTGGATTTTTCGCACTCCATAATTGCATTAATTAGAGCAGTAATCAACATTTTTTTTATTTTACTTGCACAAATTCTGCCGCAATAGCGTGCATAAAAATGCGAATTTTTAAATGCAATCAGCAAAACATTTCCTACATGCCTAATTTGTGGCCGTAATTTTTATAAGGTATCCCCAGTTCGAAGACCGTATTTTTAGCATTTATAAAAATAATATGCGTAGTCTTAGACACAAAAGATCTTCCCGAAGTCCCAAAAAAAGTCCCGAATCGAATCGGCAATGCTGCTGAGCCACGCCTCTGCATCGAAGAACAACGAACCCTCTGTGTTGAGACGGAGTGCCTTTTCTTCGGTGAGGTCAAAGAGGATTACGCAGCTCATCAAGAAAGGTGATTTGAACAGCAAAGTGATTTTTATGATGGGGTGGGCACGAACCTTGGCCTCCGAGCGAGCGTGAATTCCTCACGGAGTTGACGTATGAAGAAGGCTACCACCACTACATCCATGGAATGCATTTTTGTCCGTATTAAGACGCACTTGGAAGATCTAGGAGGGGGGTTGAGGCTTTTCGGTTGACCGCGTGCCGAATGCTAAGATAGGGTGTATGAGGGGAAAGAAAAGAGGGAAAGCATTGGCAGTATTCGCTATCCTGATCACGCGCCGCACGCTTGCAACCCCCGTAGAAATACCACCGCAAGGAATTGGGGAGATTTCATGCTACCACTGCTGGCTGAGATATGATTTGTGCTGGAAGAGTGCGCACGCCCAGGGGACGTTAGAGGCGAATGGCGAATGAATACGGGGTGCATCAGAACGAAAGGCGGATTTCTTTGGGGCTGCAGAGTGCGTCGAAGAAGAAGCACAAGGATGAGAGAGAAAATTACACTTCAAGTTCGAGGGCCAAATCCCAAAAGGGAAATCCTCTCCCCTCTTAAGCGAACCCTGATAGGCACCCTGGAATTGCACCCTGTGATTTGTTCCGACCCCTCTGACATTGGAAGCCGGACAGTGAGTCATTCCGCGCAAGATTGAATGAGATAAAAACCAAATGCATCACTCGACATATAGACAGTCAACATATCTATTCAAAAATCCAAAGAAGAGCTCAAATAAAATATAAAGTAGGCATTGATATAGCAATAAGATAATTTTTAGAGTGTCCTTCTTGAGGAGACATTTCAATTCAATTTGTTTCGCTTGTCTTCCCAACTAGGCCGTTTTGATGGGATCAAACATTTTACTGGATAAGTTCTCTCGGATTTCAGCCGGGATAGAGAATCCTTTGGAAATGGACCACTGAGTATGAGCAACATGAGTTGCATCAGTTATATGGATTCTCACACCCAGTTTGATACCAAGAGAAATTATTCTAAGCGATTCGCCAAATGAGCGCCAGGTGTCTCGTATTATCCTATCATAATTTTGATTTTGATGAGATGTGATAACGAAAGGTACAGATGCATTATTAACGACTTAATGTTCTAAGAAAAATGACGTCATTTATTCTAATTTTTCAACCAAAGTGCGGTCTAGGAAATCCATTTTTTGATCATTTCAGATAGCTAAAAATGTTGAATGCCTAGAAGATTTACATTTTGAATTTGAAAACAATTTCTAAGTAACAAAACTAACAAATTGTACTACACCACACTTAAAAGCCATATACATCTTTCAATTTATTTTCTGCAAACAAACGGCCTCACGTACATCACGAATTCTCATTCTTAATAAAATATTTATTTTCTCCACCTTTTACACCTTTCATTTTACTGACATTTTGTCTAAATATTTTATTGCCGATCACATATGTAGTTTCCAATCAGAATGGTAAAATATAGGAATTTTATGATGCTAAATGTTCAAGAAAATTAAAATATTTACTAAAGTTCTGAGCAAATATTAATATCATTTTGAAACAGGCCTTTACAATTGTCGTTCGTTTTATGTACTTTAACTAATTCCTTCCGCAATAAATTGGGACTCACTTCATAATTGCAACGAGGCATCATCATTCTCGGCTATTACTTATGCCTACATATGTCATACTTGACCTGGAGTAGAAAGACAGGCGAGTGAAGTAACAGCGTATAAATATAGCATCACATAAGAATAAAACCCTGATATCATCACTGGAGTCATGCACTTAGCACCTGAATCAAATGTCAGCCATCAAAACGCCATGCATATTCGTTCTTTTCCTCACGCTTTCGCCTTGCACGGAACTCCGCCACCAGATGAAACATGACTGCATTCATGTCGGCCGCACTTGAGGAAAAAAATGCACTCACACCCATATCCCACCGTTTAGTTACATGTCCTGAAACAACTGCACGACAAGGGCTGCAGTAAACTGCGCGTCAACTGTTACTAACTCATACGAATGTCACTTGCATTCTCTTACTCGCGAGTCCAATGGTTTATACTCCACGACGACGAAGCTGAGAGGTTGGCGGATCGTTTCGTATGTACTCCACACCAACCCTGTCCACTGCTTCCTCTGTTCCTCTTTCTATATCTCTCCGACCATCCACATATTCCCGACGAACTTACCTTCTGACCACACGCCCTCGCTCTCTTTTCCGGCATTAGCCGAATGAATTCTCCCATAATCTCTTCCTACTCACACAATTGACTCAAATAGTAGGAACAAAATCCTTATCATAACACCTGTGCCACCACTAACTCCTTCAAGATGTCATTTTTTGTCACTTATAAAATTTCAAAACTAAATTTATAAAACTCTATTACACCGAATAGTCATTATTTTTTCTTTCTTTGTAGATATATTGTCACATTTGTAGTAAATGACTTATTTGTATTATATTCTTTAAAATATTGAATATTCAATTGAAAGTATGTAAAGCATTCATACTAAAATTATTTATGCATTTAATTGTTATATATTTGAATAACAGGAAAATCTACTAGAAGATGCTCTTAACATCAAATTAATCACCTAAAAAAACTTTTTATTGATCAAATTCAATAATATTTATTGTTTGTGTTACGTAGTATTCAAGACATTTTGATTTGCGAGGCAGGCCAAAGTTGACGAAAATCTATTTCTGCCATCAGATCTTTCTAAATCTATCCGTTTTTTAACTTATTCTTAAATCATAGGGCGAAGATTTCTTCAAGTAAACGTTAAAATGGACGACGTAAAGTTCTTGCTTATCCTTTCTAAGTATTATATTCATTCCAATGGTTCGTAAAACAAATCTTGGTACCAATATTTTTAATTTTTATGATTTAATCGTAAAAATGCAAGTGTAAATGATATAAATATAATACACCGAAAAGTTTTCTCGCATATTAAACGTTATTCCTAGACCAAAGCTCCATAAGAAACATAATAATGGGGTTGCTCCCCTTGTGATATCTTACTACTTATTGCGAAGAGTTTATAAAAAATAAACCCGTATTGTTCCGTAGCCCCGATCCGTCTCCATTTGCCAAGATGGATGCAACGAAAAATTGGCTGCCTTAGCCCTTTCGAAATTGAGTTGATGACGTCAGTAGCTCATGTCAATGGAGTCACGCTTCCCCTCTTCTTCTTTGCCTTTCGCATCAGCCTCGCGGATCTCTTTGTTTTTCACAATATGATGAGCTCTTTCTTCCCTTAATTAAATGTTTTCGCCAAAATAGAAAACACAATATAATTCTAATGATGTCTCAAACACAAGAAAATTGGGAGGCAACTTCCTCGTTATTTTTTTAACTCACGAGAGATTGCCTGAATGGGGAAAACGCTGCATGTTATCCTTCCCTTCCATGCACCATATTCTTTCGATAAATTGCGATTTCGGGTCATAGTACATTTACAACTATCTAAGAGCGTTAATCTATACATAATTGATAATTCCATTTATTGCATATATGACATTTATTTCATGTTTGATGGAAAAGCACAACAAGGACTTCCTATCATGTATATATAATCATATTTAACATACGTATGTGTCATTCCACCGTAATTCGACGAGATATTTGTCCCTCGGGTCTATAATTTTGACCAAATTTACCAAATCACCTTGATTGGAAAACGAAAAACCTATAGCCATTTCGTAATTCACAGAACGGTCAGAGTATTGCGTCTATAGTTATTTATCCTTTCCTCGCATTGCAATTGATTCCTCAAAGCAGAGTTATCCTTCCTTACCCCCATCTACTCCACTGTTTCTCTAATACAAGTACTGAGGCACAAGTCGAGAACGCAGCTGGAGCCTACGGACTTGTGGATGCCACCGCGTTGTCGTACGCCAGGCACACCCGATGCTCTCACGGCAGTGGTGTGCGCTTCTTGTCCCGTAGAGAGGCCTCCCACTTCGCCATAGATGGGATTGATTTAATGGTGTTAGTTCGCCATCAGCGCGCGGGCCCACTTGCTACTCGCAAACTGCCAGGGTGGGTACGACGGAGGAGGTTGTGGAGTGAAAATCGCAGCGAGTAGGTCACAGTGGTGTCTATCTCAGCACGCGCAGGTGATGTGGTGCGGTCAGTGTATGCAGAAGTGATATTTGGAGAGTCAAATTGGATATTTTTAAGCTCAAGAATGCGCAAATGAATTTTAAGAGGAATTAATTGAAGGAATTGAACAAATATTTTCTCATAAAATATCTCATGAGGACCTATTTTATCCAACAGCCGATGCCATCAGTAATCTTTTGTTA
Organism: Ischnura elegans; assembly: GCF_921293095.1. Lineage (NCBI taxonomy): Eukaryota > Metazoa > Arthropoda > Insecta > Odonata > Coenagrionidae > Ischnura > Ischnura elegans. The sequence continues at coordinate 60,760,709 of NC_060252.1, forward strand.
TCAGTTACGCTGTGGTCCATCTATATTAGATAACAGCTTATATTTTATCTTTATCTGTCGAGCTTCGTAATAACAGGTTATTCCGCTCATTTTATATTCAAAATTTATTTTATGCTTGATAATAGAGTAGCACAAAAAGGAATTCCCGTAATGTATATACGTGTATACGTGACGTAGGGATGTGTCACCCCACCTTAATTCAACCAGGTCAATTGGGTCACTGATATCGAACAAATTTGGCAAATGCTTTCCCTCGATTCGGAAAGAAAACCCTATAGTACCTTTGTTGCTGGCAAGTTTTCCGATCAAAATTCAATTCCTTAGACGCTCTCTTTGAGAAATAAGTACAGCGCAACGCTCATAGGAACGGGGTAAAGGACCTCAAAATAAATATATGGAGTTGCATTCAAGAAACTCACCTGTATTTTATCATCCGAATGTTGTCAAATGTAGTACAGTATATGCTGAAAGAATAATAAAAATTAATATAGGGGTCGTCCATCTATGAGTTAAGGAGCACCCAGTAAAGGAGGTGGCTATGCATGGAGTCGGTCTTTTGAAATTCAGAAGAAACACTTTGGTAGAATAATAAATGAGGGGATCGGGTTGTGTGGTGGCTAGTGTGATAGCTTCCCACCCAGTCGAACCGGGTTCAAATCCCGACGGTGGCAGATATTTTACAGAGACTGCCATATCCCGGCTTGATTGTTGTGTGGAGGGCACTTGTGTAGCGCTCCGTCCGTCGGATGGGAAGTTAAGCTGTTACACACTTGGCGCCTTTCATTAAGAGTAGGCTAGTGCTGACACCTGGTTTCTCTCCACCCTTCCCTCTTTATCCTTCTCTTATGGCGCAAATAGCATTAATTGTTGGTCGCCCCCTCCTAACACCATACCATGCCAATAGGTAATAAATAAGAATACGTAAGATGCATGGCATTAATCCCCATAAAAAGACGCTTCCTGTGCAAACGCCTCCTTTGCCGTTGTTAACTAAGATGGAGGATGAGATACTGAAGCCTATAGGAGAATTCTACACGTCTGTATAAACGAAGTCAACACCTCCGAAGCTCTCGTAAAAGATGACGTGAGTTGGAAGTCTTAGAGCCAGTCGTAAGTTCTCTTGAAAACCTGGAACATGCCCTCAGTAATTCCTTGTTTGTGGCATAAATACAACGGGAACGCACCAGCCGTGATTTGAATGTAAAAGGCGCGAAAAGAGCACAATATTCTCCCACTATTACACATGCAGGTAGGAATTCATTTCAGGAGAGCTTCCGATTCCAATACTGTTGAGTAATGATTGTACCACATCTAGGATCACATCTGTGTACCGCACACATGTTACATCGAATTTTCATGCGTTGATTTTACGCTGGAATCACAAATGTGCACAGTATACTGGCATTTCGCGATTAGCAATATGTTAAATAAGATGTGGCATCGACGCGAGGAAAGAAATGAATAATGCTATGAAACAGAATTACGATAAAAGGGGACGCGATGACAATGTCTCCAGAAGTTACACTCAGTAAAAATTATAACCGAAGATATACGCTGGAAGTAAATATAACAATATTCCATAAGACATAATATCTGTTCTTATACTTTATTGGTAAAAGAAAGCCATGCAAAGCTTCTCTCCTGTTAATGGTTAGTCGGATAGGTGCAGTCATGATTTCCAACAAGCTCTACCTTTAGCCTTTCTCTTCGTGCCATTGTAAGAAATGCAACCGATTTCCATCGCCAACAATTTTATTTCTGAAATTCTCGATCGTCCTCCCTGTCTTTTGACAAGATATTTTACTCTTAATATTCTGTATAAAGTAGTCGTTCCTGAGTAAGTTTACGATGAACTTTGGTTTTCTTATTTGAATATTTTTCCATTAGTGCTCCTCCATGCAGCTGAGAAATACAGCTAAACATTAAAAATAATTCAAATGAAAGATTATATAAAAGCTGTTTTATTTCTCTTAACAACAATTCCGAGACTTTTCTTTCGGGACTGACTGTGTACCCTTTATATATGAGCCATCAATTTATTTGGAATTGCACCACGCATGGCCGAAGAAATATAAAAAAATCCCAACTACAAGAGATCACGATGATTGAAAAATTTAGGAAGTTGCAGAAAACTATGAAAAAACGTGATTTACAATACTATAATTAGCGCTCGGCGCTAGGCTACGTTGAATTACTTCGCGTGACTCTTGAGAGTTATAGACGACACTTCCTGTATCACCAAAATGAAGCCTTTGTTTCAAAATCATCGGATACAACCAACGGGAACAAAGCAGAAAGAAACAAAAAAACAGCTACCACCGCATTTTGCTTCGAATACCTATCGACCATCGCAGACTTCCTGCTTCAAAAAATAATTTCATTAGCAGCCTCAGTGTAGAAACTAGTTTGACTTACTAATTAAAAAGCAGGTGTACACAAAGAAAGATATTTATCGTTTTTCATCGGTGTGTTTGAGTGAGGCCTAAAAATAAAAGCACTCCTCGGCATCAAAATCGAGCTGCAATTTTTTTCCCTTCTTTCGAATTGATTGTGTGACGAATTATATTTATTTTCGATAGCTCGATGATAACCAATTTAAATTAAAAACACTCAATGAAAGTAGGGACACAGAAAACGGCAAGAAACACCGAAAATTCAACTGCCTCGCGGAATTTTATTTTACACGTATGTGTTTTACAAAGCTGTCGCATTACAAAGATTGCCCCAATACCTAAATTCCGACGTCTACCCCAATGATTGTAACAAATATCGCTCGCGTATCACAGCTGACAGTTTAGAAAACATTACGCCTTCGTGGACAGATTTCACTGGTACAAATTGAAAAAAAAGTAGATTGAAATGGAACAAAGTTAATTCCTACCCTTCAATTTTCAATTTTATAATACATTAAAAGTGATGCAACACGTATTTACTGTGTACCTTTTACGGACGTCATTGAAATTGAATATATTATTCATAATCATATTCAACAGAGCACGCTACAAAAGTGCTAATAAAATGGACAAGAGGCAAATCAAAACCTAAGGTAGTAAGCATTTACGAATTTTTTCATATTAATGCAAAAAAACACAGCAACGAGGGTTTTACGCCTCTCGATGTAATAAATAATGTTAACAAAATTAAATATGATCATGAAATAAGTTTTAATTTCAAAATTGCCCAGAATTAGGTATTTAATATACTGCTTATTATCTACTATATTTTTACAAATACTTCCCTTATTTTAATTCCCTTATTTAAGACTAAATACTACGGGAACATATAACGGGATATAGAACTACAATCGGGAAAACCTCAGCACCGTAGAATAGTAACTACGTCCCAAATTAACCAAAACTCACTATTTCCCACCCATCAGTCCTCAGTTCACCCCTCTAAAGTTTTCCTCTCCTCCGTAGCAACCAAACAAGACTGTGGCACCCCAGATCATATATCGCTAAGGTTTCATATTACGAAGACCATTAATCGTATGAAATAAAATATCAAGTTAAACGAGAACAGTTGAAACGCTATCCACCCCTGTCCCCTTCTCGCCAACTGACCTTCTGCAAAGCTCTCAGTTCCTCAGAGGCCAAAAAAATGAGTCACCTATTGGGCCCTAAAGTATCTGAGGAAGACTTTCGGAAATTTTTGAGGTATCTTGATTGGATTGAAATATTCGTATTTTGCGCAAAATTAAAAAGGAGATGACACCAAGCATGGGGGATTTTGGACACTTATGAAGCATTTTAAAAATGGAAGGCCCTGTGAAAAATTAAAGATGGAAGTGGAATGGGGAGTAGGAATGAGTAGGGCCTTGAGTTCTATAGTCGGAGAATATTTCACTGAATTCGAGTAAAAGTTTCAAGCTACCTGAGAACAATGGGAAGTGGTTTCTTTCAAATAGCATCTCCCCCCTCTCCTTCTTGCCAGCTCTCCTCTATTCACGCGACCTGCCTTCCTTGTCCCCAATATGTGAAACACGCTGATAGCATGAGTCACATATGTATGTACTGTGTTCTTTGGTGACAACCAGAGGCGGATCCAGGATAGGGACAAGGGGGGGGCTAAGTAGGAGTTAAAATTCCAGCAGTAGTGGGGGTCGGAGAAAATTACCATTCTCTCTGGTGTGAATTGGATACACAAGGCACAAGGGGGTGGGGCCCTTGGCCCCCTTGGCCCTCTCCATAGATCCGCCACTGGTGACAAACAATAACTTTCCGCGATTAGGCCTCTATTAGTCGAGGCAACCTGGACATTTCACCGGACGTTCCACCAGTGGAGTGTCTGGTGGCTCTGGTTTACTACGCCAAGATCACCGGTGGCGCTACCAATATAGGTTCTAAAAATAGCCTGAGCGAAATATTGCATTCTGGAACAAATACATACTGAAGCTAGATTTACCGCATCAATTAGGTTGTTCACTCTGTCTATAAACCGTAATTCATAGAAAGACTTCAGAAAATGGAATGCAGAGATAAGTTACGACAAAAAAAGAATTTTCCTTAATAAAGAAGGGGGATAAGGCGAAATGAAGTAAGCCAATACCTGCTTATTTTTTGCTTTGAATTAGAGAGAGAGACGAATTTAAGCAAATATTATTATACGCTCTGATAACGGAGATTTCGGGAGACGATGTGAAATTTAACGAAGATGAGATAATAATGAAAGAGAGCAGATATTACCTCAGAATAAAACGAGAATCCATTGAAAATGCCCGAATGGACAATGTTTATCACGACGAGGGATACCATGTAAGCGCTCATAGGAGAAGATAACTAAACGGACCAATGGGAGAGCAGCTGCAAGAACTGATGGTAACGGGGCTCCATTTAATGACGATGGAAATTGCGAACCGGGGTCTTTGGCCTGAAGTACCTAGCATTAGTGCCTGCGAAACTCTTTCCAATGCCACAGCAACCGACGCAATACTTACCGAAATTAAAGAACTTCAATTATACAGTCGTTAGTCGACTTACTTATTACTGTGTATTTAGAAATAGAAAATCGTTTTCCATGACATGCGATATAACTTTTTTTGGCATTATTAATGTCATTGAGAGGCGTAAGAATCCTTGGTGCAGTGTTGCTGTGTATACATATTAGAAAAATGCTTAAATGCTTACTTTTTTAGACTTTTTGCCTTTTTTATATTTTAATAGCAATTTTGTAGCTTAATCTGATGAACCGACACTGGTAAAATATTAATTTTGAATGACGAATGTAAGAGGTTCATAGTACGTGCCCCATCAGTAATTTTTCATGGATTATACTGTTGAATTTTGAAGGGTAGAAAATAAGTTAGATTTTGCTTACATTGACCATCGAAATTTTTGAGGAAGTTCATTACTTTTAAATACCATTCACGTGGATGGTGGAGTGTAGCGGAATACATTCAAAACCTCTGAGTCATCACTCTGAGGAAAGGGTAAGGGATCTTCAGGCACAGAAAGATTATCTGGAGGTCGAAGAAAAAGGATTTCTGCAATGGTAGGTTTGGTCGCCGGATTTCCTTCTTCAATACAAAAGGCCGAGTCAATATTTATATTGTGGGAACACGGGGTTATGCAATGAATAGAATCGAAGCAAATGACGCAACCTACGAAGAGTGAGGAGAAGATACCAAGCATTATTCTCTCCTTCGCATTCTGGAACATTCGCTGACCACCCGTGGCGGCCAGGGTGATGCATGTCTTGGACATGGGATATACTGAAATAAAAATAGAAAAAAAATGATGCCCTCTTCGGAGGTCGGATGCCCTCTCAGAGAAATGCTTTTAAGAAGCGTGGTCTGGAGTCCGTTGCGTTTGAGAATGAGGGAAGAAGACAGAGACGGTGGTGAGGTAATGTACTGCAATCGTCTAAGGGTGAACCCACTCGCGTTATTCCCTCCTACTTGCTCCAACTCAAAAGGATAGAGACAGATTGGTGAACTGTGTTGCCTCTGCTCTGATTCAGGTGAAATAAGAGAACGAGGTGGAAACATATAATCCCTCTTGACGGAGAGGGAGTATGCGAACATAACTCACCACTTCAACTACAGGGTGAAATACGAGCGAGAGAGAGAGTAGGATCAGTACTGAAAAGATGTACAATTATTGACAGTGTAATGAATCATGCTCTAAAATTACAAAAACTGTTGGAAGGAATAGAAAGGATCAATTTTAATGAGGTCACTCAATTTGAATGTTCCCAACAGGATTTTTTTCCATTCTGTGAGATAAGGCCGCGACAAATTCACATCAATGGTGTATTTCACTGATAGCCGTAACTGATTAAGAGTACCATTAATACATAACATTAAAGACACATTATATGAATTCAACGAAGACTTATTATAACATAGTCCATGATATTTATCTGAGCAACAATTTACTGTATAATATGGCTGTTCCACATATCTGAGTTATTTTCTCATTGCATAGGATACCTATTTTACTGCCAACAATTCCCAGCCCTTAGTTTCGGTATGATTTTCAGACGTCCTCAGTCATTAAAAATATTTTTAAAATAAATTAAATACTAAAAATGTGTACAAGTACGTTTTCTTTTGAAAAAGCCTAATATTGATGATGATACTCTGGCGATAATAACCCACAATCAAGATTCTTATTTGTTTTAAAGGTTGAACAAAAAACAATGGCCTTGAATTCTTCAATAATAACGTTTATTTCCAGTAGTCAGTCAAGCAAACTCTAATAATAAATCGTGTTAAAAATATGAATTTCGGCTAAGGAGGATGAAATTGATCTAGTCAGTCTGTAAATGCTAACTGAAATTTTAAAATTTAAGATAAAAAATGAAATCGCAAAATGAGGAAGCAATGTTCATGAGAAAATTAACGTGAGAGTAATTGCGTTTTTGGGAGCTTAGACCGAGTGAGCTTCTCTTGATAGATGTCATTCTTTCACTTTTTGCTACCTACGCAGCCACTGAAAAAATAATATCGTAGCCATTTCCAGTTTTAATCCAAACACGCATATGACACGTTTCCCTCAATTGAGATTTGCCCTTTCTACATCCGAGTAATCGCCGGAAAAGCTGACCCCTCCAGCCAATTACTGAACTTCACATTTATTTTCACTCAAAATCAGGCACAACGGCAAAAGGAGTCGTAAAAATTAGCACAAGGCACTCCACTTATATAATTTACTATGAACACTTAGTTTTTAGAAGGTGAAAAAGTTATTTCATCGCCAGTTCTTTTTTGTGACAAGCGAATGAATGGAAAATTTTACATCGATTTCCAACTCCAGTTCAATTGGATTTTTGGAATAAATAACTTTATAAATATGCTAAAATTAAGAGATTATCACAACAATCAATTTACTAATAATGATTTTTGTTACTTACCGACTTGAAAAAGCATTGGATATCGAAGCACGGGACAATTTAAGATTTGCAGAAGAGCTAAATAATATTTTCCATGGAAAATGCTGCAAGTTCTGGCAATATTTCAAGGATGTGCGCATAAAGCAGCACTGCCGGCATAAAATTCAATATGCTAAGCCACTTCACTCATTAATTCAGGAAAATCATCTCACATTAGATTGCCATTATTTCACAAATCAAACGCTATGTAAATGGCCCCAACTTCAAATGAAATTAATTCTTACAAAAACCATCTTCAAAGACAAAAACTATAGGTGATGTTGAGGTACCCCTTATTTTACGACTTCAAACAGTCTCAATGTTTGCCCTCAAATTCAGTTAAAATGACCAGAATGGAGTTATGTGACACACAATTGAGATTGAATCAAACAGAACGCGAAATCGAGGAAAGAACATGTATATCAATTACGATGGGACAAAAAATGCCTTTTTTCGTCACCCTCTGGAAACTTGTATGCTCATATCTGTCTCATATGAAATTTTATTTAAAATTTGATAAAAATGTTTTTGTTATAGCACCTGTTACAAACCGATACCTAAAGTTTAGAATCGGTCAGAATTTTGAGATAAACACCCAAAGATAAAAATAAATTTAGACCACTTTGGCTATAATGGCTGAAACTTTCAATACTATGTTTGCTATATTAAGGAATGATTTAAATTTTACCAAGGTGTTGCGAATAGTGACTGTACAAAAATTCGTGGAATATCTAGTGTTTTGAAAAATATAATCTTTAAATACATTTCGTATCCTTTTTTAAACTAAAAGCTAAGGAAACGTGTACCATAAATATGTGTAATCGTTAACAGTCAACAAGTAATGCCTGGGATGTAAATTTATTCTCAAATAAATTCACTTTTTAGTTCATCCAAAAGACCATACAACTCAAGCTGAATCACGGTTGGTACGATAACTCGGTTACGACCATGGTTTTGACACTCAATGTCATTTTCAAGATGAACATGGTCGGTATTTTAGTTACATATTAAAGTATGAAATAACTACTTTATCGTGGACCAATCATCAGCCTATTGGTAGGATGAAAAACCTTACTCACCGTTATAGACAGAGAGACAGGAAGATGAGCAAAAGCTGAATAACTGTTCTGTGGCTTCGCGTTTCGATGAGGATAACTCATGAGGTTAGATCAGTGTTTGTGTCCCTCTACCTTCTGGTGGCTCAAGTAGGGATATGTGGAGTATGAAGGGCAACAGGCCATCAATCGAATACAAAAGCACTCACAAGCTACCCCCTCTCTACGTCAGCACTCCCGCGAAATCCAAATCCACATTAGGAACAGAGTGGACCGGCTGCCATCATCCGCCCTCGACTCATCTCTACTACTATCACCACAATGTCCTTGGAGATAGTACCCTCTTGGAAAGCAGGCACATCTCTCCTGAGTATAAGGGAGGGCCTCGAGAGGGAGGTCAAGAGACCGCGATGGATTAATCACGAGGTCACTAGGGCTCTCCGATTGGGGTCATTCTCTCATTGCCAAAATGGCAATGCAGCATTAGAATTCTTCAGATAAAATAGAAATGTATGTTTCGACGAAAAAAATCCTCATTCAGCCCTTTTTTTTGCTAAGTTTGCAATAACAAAGCGTAAAAATTTCCGTCCTATTTCTTTGAGTTAGTAATGTCATTTAAGTTCTGGTTAATTACTTAAGGATAAATATTCCGATAGTTTAGGCGTGACAGCGTAGAATTTAGTAGTCGTTATGAAAAGTAATAATATTAAATTTTTATATCACATATATTTGAATCACAACTATTTTACGCCCAGGGCGATCTTCATCTGTCGACGTAAAAGAAATTTCATAGTGAAAAAATTAATGGAACACAGATTTGTTAACAGTCACACAAACTTATTTCTTATAGTTCCTGATAAATAAATTAGGCTAGGTACCAAGATGCCCGCCATCGGTTGTACCCATGTTAAGAGTGAGAGATCCGGAATCAGGTGTTTAAAAAGTCATCGTTAATGGCCACCTTGTCACAATGGACAATTTCAAAAATTTCCATCTCTCCAGACTGCCCAGTTTCTAAGTCCCTTGCTTACAACGAGCAGTGCATCGGGAAGTTGATGTCACAACTTAAGACCATATTGCTATAAATATACAGGAGGATACGCAAAGCTGAAGTGTGAATGCTCAGCAGCCTCTATTGGACAGACAGGACGGAAGCGTGTGCTAAAAATAAGGTTATGTCGTCTCCTTTCCCCAAGCATCTCTTTAACGAGGGAAGCCAAGGTGATTTTGATTCAGATGAGAAAATGGAAAATGAAGTGTTGAAGCTCGATATGTTCGAGAGGAGGGAATTTTTTTTAGTCATCATCAACGGTATTATTTACAACTACCACTCCCCTCTTCTGGATGGAAGGTATCTCGGCACCTAGCCTGGTCTATTAATCACTAGCAATAGATTTGTTTAAGTAGATATGAATAAGACTGTAACCATTCAATTTCTTTTATGTCCAATGCACTTGATGAAGATCTTATTCAAAACCTTGGCGGAATAATAGTTGTACATAAAGCATAAGTGGGGAAACAAATTCATTATTATTTATTTTCATAAGGACTAGCAAAAATATTTTATTGCCGTGCGCAGTGACTTAAGCCACACGAGACCAATGGGTCCAGAAAAAAATGACGTGACCTATGAACTTCCTATGAAACCTACCCACATTATAAACCCACGAAGCAATTTTTTCAACCTAACCATTTCATGACCACTACATTGGAGTGGCTCGCAAACCCTAGGGTTTATGACCGCCACGCACAACAATTACGCCCTCTCGTTCCCAACCCCTGAGACAGGTGTAGCGAAAACTTCGTCACCTCTTACAATTAGAGAAAATAGAGACCTCTCCACTGCTGACCTCTGTAAGTGAGGTATCCTATTGTGTTTATTTCCATTTACTACCGCTGAAGGCGGAAAAGCTGAGTACTGTAGGACTTAAGTATGAATAAAAAAAGTGTATAGGAGAGTCCCTTATTCAGGCTCGCCGAGCAGGCATTAGGGATATGATTCAATTTTTACTCAAAAAAGAACTTAATCATGCCTTAAATTCACCACTGGACATTTCGTAAAGTAAGCCATTCAATTTACTTTAAATTAAATAAGCCCTTATGCTAATTGTGAATAACAACGTGTCAAGAGAGACAAATGAGAGAGGCCGAGGATTATTTGAGAAGTAGTGAGTCGTTCGCCAAGAGTCAGTGACGTCATCGACTTTCCAGCGAAAACGTTTGACCCGCATAATTTTCGCAACGAATAGTGCAAGATGGAGAAGGCGGAACAACGGAAACGTTTCTTTATATTTTAACTCGATTAATAAAAAAGGTAGAACCAGTACTTTCTTGATAAATAACGAGGTAGGCCATCAATCTTTGACTCATTCGCATTCCTCACAACACTCAGGCTGCAACCTTATGACGATGCAGGCTAACACATATGCGCACTCACGTTTTTCTTTGTTCTCTCTCTCTCTGCGAGACTAAGTGCTAGAAAAGTGGGAGATGGGGGAAGTTTTGAGAAGGATTAGTCCACAGATTTCGAAGCTCGCCCGTTGTAATACGTTAAATTGCATCTCGCTAAGCATTATTTTACAAGAAATTATCTAGGATAAAAAATAAATAATTTTAATATCACAACTGCTCTCTTCCTACGCATTTAATCTTACCACCAAGAAAGTTGTTCCGTGTTTCGGAATTTGGAATCGAATTAAGATGACGTCAAAAATTTAGCCAAATAGGGGCATTTCTTGGAAGTTAAATAATTGCCGCCAGAGGCATTCGAGTAACGGTTCATGTAAATGGCTCAATTCAAAGGGAACGGATCATTTCTATTGTGCAACCATTGTTTCATCGAAAAATAAATTACTCATTTAGCGATTCATTTGAAGATCTAAAAGCTCTCCGAAGGTCCTCAGAGGTAATTCACCCGGAGGAAAACCAGAGAAGAATTCTTCATCATAATTGGCCGGGAAAGACCAAGATCTTTTTCAGTGTAATCCAAGCTTCCAAGCCATCGCAAACCCGATTACATTCGAAATCAAAGTGCACGGATGATGCGATTTTTCATGCGAAAGAATAACTACCTTTTAATTAGCCTAAGAGTATTTCAGTCTTTTTTATCATGCCACGAAGGTTCTTGTCGTTTCATTGCCACTTAGAGGTACTTTCCATTTCCATCGAAGTCTTCGGTCGTTCTGACCGTCATTTACCAAGAATTTTTCAGTATGTAAAATTTTGCAAGATGTGCCTTAATCAGTGTGTGATGAGTATTACTTTTGAGATTGAGTATTACTCCTACGGATACCTCCGTCATTACCTTAGTCACCAACAACCTTCCGTTACTCCCGACCAACAGTCTTCCACACCCCGCCCCTCTCCAACTCTCACCACCCTCCCACAACGCCCAATCACATACCTCAGATTTCCCAGCCACCTCTTCCACCTACCTTCTTCCTCCCGATACCACATGATATATAAGGATGTTTGTTTCTTTGTAGCCTTGGTACCTGATGATGAAGCCGCTGCGTCGAAACTAGTAGTACCACATAAATAAATTGGTGGATTTATGCATAGTTTGTTCGCTTTTATGTATGAGTATTACTTTCCCTCTTTTAATTTATTCAAATTGGTTTTTCTACACGGACTTCATTTTTCATTTAAACATAAGTATTTATTTTGATACAACTACTTATCTTAACCGTTCTCCAAAAATCAGTAGAGTCATTCATACTCAGTTACCTCATTCTTTAGCACCTGTAAAGCACAGCCTTCTCCTACCATATTTCATGGAAAACTTCGTAGGAATATCTTCTTTATCTCAATACTAATTATGGCACATTCTAGGAAACAAATATTTCATTGAGAGGATTTCTCAGCTAACTTTATTCTTCACTTAATTTCCAATACGCTAGCCATTTACAATGGCTTTGAGACTTCATCTAATCGATCTCAGCTTTAGAGTTTGTCCCTCAAACGGTCTCATTTGATTTTTTGAGCCTTTTAAAAAAATTCCAAATATAGCTTATTTTGCCTCCAGTCGAACAATATGTCATCAATTGAGAAAAATGATGCCATATTTTTTAGCAACACGAATTTATATTTGCTTTTTCTCGAGCCCATTCATGGAGGAAGGCTCTCCATACATTTGAATGGGACTATATTGCCAGTGAATTGAGTTATTGTTGTAATGTACATTGGGTTGCATGAATTATGTTTATAACACTTACTTGTAGCGATAATATATTGATAACATAGATAAAATGTCGAGAAATAAGGTCCACTATATGTTTGAACGAAAACATTTACCTCCAAAATTTCATATTAAGTAGGTATATCATACTGCGAAGTTTGAATGCAATATAGTGCGGACACATGGGCATCTTCCCATGCAAGATACTATCACATCATTTATTTCACTTTGGACCACGTCAATAAATTTAAGTCCATTGAAAAAATAATTCGCATATAAGAAACTTTCAACTTCAAGCAATGCATGATGATATAGAGGCATGATATTAATCATATCAATCGTTTTTCTTCACGCACTTGATTTCTGGCAACATTCAAAGCGAATTTTTTATTTTTTATACACATTTGTGATTAGAAAGTAGTTTCCAAGGGACTTAAAAGACTACAAATTCACGGAAAGAGATATTGCTAGCCTCGAGTCACATTAGGAAATTTAAATTTGCTTCTCATTTTTAATATTGTCTTTAATTGTGTTGTCACTCCAAAATAATACAAGATTCTAATTAAATATCGTCCAACCTGAATGTTTTACACGATTCCTAAATTATTTTTTATAATATTTATCAACATGAGATATTCATTAACTTGCCGAATGACGCCGTTGAGTTAATTACTAAAGGAAATAATAATTATAATTTCCACAGCAAAAGAACACGTGGAAACTCCACGATTCGAGAACAAAGTGGGAAGTGACCTGAATATAACTTGGATGTAATGACGAAAAGTGTGTTAATGGAAAACGATACTACCTACGCCTAATTCGCACGATACATTTGTCCACGATGCAATAGACAGCTGTACAACCACAAGAAGATATTATAGAGTTTATTGAAACAAGACGAGCGGTACCTCATTTAACTGACTTCCTCGAGATTTTTCAGCTGCACATGAATGATACAGGAAATATAAAATAGGTAAATGTAACTACTTCCTCAAATAGGTAACCGACTTTCGCCTTAATGTTTTGGCTAAACGTGCATTAATCATAAATTACAATTAAAATACTTCAATATTAAGGGACTAGTATTATTTTGTGAGTCTTGTAAATATTTTACCTTTGGTGTTTCCTGCTACATATCCAATCATTACTTTCACATTGATATGATTTCTCTCGGCACTTGGTTTATTTTATGCCGGGTTATTTCGTGTTTACCCATTCACCTTTCAAAGTCCTTAAAAAAACCTTCCAGCTTTCTTCCCGTAAGTTCAAAATAACATGAAAACGCGAATTTTTTCGCTCACTTTTATTGAGTTGGTGACGTCGTTAGAGATCTGATTCATTCATTATTTCAGGGATAACTTTTCACTGAATGAAGCAATCGCCCGAAGGCGTATATGAAAACAACGAACCACTCGAGAGCAATGCAGGAAGCCGAGAATTATCTTAGAAGTGGAGATCCATACGGAATGAGTTGATGACGTCATTCATTCAAAAGTGGAATGTTTAAAGGAGTCGATTTGTCGCCGCGAATAATGCGTGAATTCGCCGACGCATCAGAAAACGGAAAAATACGGTTAATTTTTTTAAAAGTAAATCAAATTTCATTTTTCTTTCGAAACACGTTCCATTGATTTATCCTCTTCTGCCGATCTGCCTCTAAGGACCAATTAATAGCCATTCAGTGAGGAAAAGTGTTTTCTGATACATCTTTGTTACCTCGATTCTGAAATAGCTCACCTACGAGGGGAAAAAGAAGCATTTCCAATGTGGAGTTTTATTTTTAATTAGCATATGTATTTTCCCATTATATTATAGAAATCGGGTTTGTTACCTCGATTCTGAAATAGCTCACCAACGAGGGGAAAAAGAATCATTTCCATCGTGGAGTTTTATTTTTAATTAGCATGAGTAGTTTCCCATTTTATTATAAAATTCGGGCTAACGAGAAAAATATGCCACAATTACGAACCTGCAGTCACATATATGAGGCTTTTAGAATCCACGCATGAAAAATGAATGTATCCAAACCAAAGATATTAAACAGACAATTTATCTATGCTATTTTTGTATTTCAGAAATGCCAAGTATCACTGTCTTGCGTTTTGTAAGGGTAAAGATAATTGGGCACAAGTATCTATATTTTAAACAACCCTTTGAAGAAAAGTATACAGTTGCAGTATTCAAATGTTTTTCTAAAAGTTAAATAAACCCCGAATATAAGTTCTTAAATTAATAGCATGTGTGGTTAGTTTGGCGTTAATGATTTACCATAGCCATTTCCATTTTTGTGCTTTTATTTTTGACTTAATGTTTTGGGTGTTTCGATTATCGTCTGCAATTCCTTAAGAAAAATGAATGGAAGTTTTAATCAAGAAATATTCATGATAATATTCGATATTTTGCTTATAAATGAAAGGAAAACATTAAAAGTGCTTGTCTTTATTAGGAGTTACCAAAATGCATCAAAGTACTCCCAAATCTGAATGTATATTTAGGAAAACCAAAAATGTCAAAGTGCGGCACAAAACCTGCAAGCGTGTACTGGCACTATCCTTGCGCGTTCGTTTACGTAAGGGCTAAATAAAGTGACGACAATACGATCCTTTATCATGATAAATTTCCCATAGAACCATTAAAGTAGTCACTCTTTCGAGCCTATGTCGTTTTTCAGAAAAATTGCAACATTTTTTTGTGCAAAATTTTGCGGGTGTTTAAAAATGAAAATTTACTCCAAATAGCTATTTCAACTGGTCAATGAGAGGATAGAGGTGACAAAGACTCCAAAAATGTATTCAGGGAACGTATTTCACTTATTATGAGGCACTCAAAATGAGAAAAAAAATCACTAATATTCATGAAAGTACAGTGATGTGCCACTAACAATGCTTTCTTACTTCCTTTAAAAAAATTATATTTATAAATTACCCCTGATCAACTGATATTTATAAGTTATGAATGATGCGTTTTTTTGGGGTATAAAATATCTATAGTTACAGAGCATCAACTCTTATTTTTGTTCTCAGCGTGATATTTAATTTTCATTGCCACTGCAAGTATATCGTTTTCATCACAGATCACACTTCATCTAAACATTAATTTCCTCTGTAATGAGCATTTTAGCACAAGAAAAAATTTATCAGGAAGAAAAAATGCTACTAAATTATGAGCAGTAAATCTTTGCTAATACGCCCACTATTTACCTTGAGTATGATAGCCTGAAAATAAGCAGCGTTCAGCAGCATCAGGTAGTTTCTTACTAATTTTTACTACTGAATGGGTACTTGAGCAACATAAAATGTATAACCATATCCCTAAAAGGCACCAAAGTGTGAATACCACGTACGTAACGGTATTAGTTAAAGGGGGGTGATATTTGCTATTTTCACACCGCCGCCGCCATTTTCGCTTTCGCTATCCGCTTTGTCTCCCCCGGGTCTCCGGCGATCCATCTGGTGACGGGGTCCCCGCGGTGTTTGTGTGTCATGAGTTGCAAAGTGCGGTTGCATTGCACTTTCAGGAAAGGAACAGCAGCGTCACTTCGGGCGGGAAGTGGCGGTGGGAGCCAGTAACATAGCTACAACGGCGACTGTGATGATCCAAGGAGACAGGCAAAGTGCATACGGAATGAAACTCAGACGCGGGGAGCGATGGATGGGGAAGTAGTCAGCAGAGGGGCTGTGAGTGAACGGGGAACAGAAGCCGCGGAATATTAGGAAAGACAGATTCTCGGCGACAAATATATTCAGAAACGGCAGATGGAGTAGCAATATGGCGGTCGAACTCACACTCCTGCGCGTAACCCCATTTCCCAAACCGTCACAACAGAGGGTAACAAGAGGTAGATGAGATAACGAAATGATTTCATCTAATTTTGAATGAAAACAGAAGTCCTACTGAACGAAAATAACCGCCTGTATGATAACATTAAGGGCGTTCATTCAAGAGGAAAATGATCTATACAGAGAGATATATATAAATAGGGTAAAAGTACATAAAAAAAATTAAGGAAGTATTTCCAAAATGAATGACAAATACAATTGGTATTCGGATAAAATACGAGCGAGGTACTTTACTGGCTAATGGCTTTGTAATTTTCAAATTTTCGCTGATATTTCTTAAATAATCTAAGATGAAAGATTGTATTGAAACCATACAATGCTATCAAATCTAATCCGACCGATACAATTATTAATTTTTACTCAGATACACAAATTCAAACCGTAAAGATTACTATTTGAAGGTATATAAATTATTTTAGATTCATGAATGCTGCTCACGCTAGTCTGCACCTGAGTTTGAAACAGATACGAATTAGATGCACGGTATATAAATTTCTACAAATGAGAGCTATCGATGAATAATTTTTACTATAAGAGAGGGAGTACCTATGCATAACGGAGAAATCATCTCATCATTTCATCTTCACTGAAAGTCAATGCTGAAATTCTGGATCAAAATATAAAAGAGATTAAATTAATAATCCATTAGAGCTAATGATGCACGAAGCAAGAGAGAACTTGTTAGCAAAAATACCCCGAATGAACAGGGACATAACCAGAAATTCATTTCGGGAGGTGCTGACAATTCCAATACAAGTCAGATTTTCCGCCACCATATTATGCACCACTATATTGGGAGATAAATGCAGAATTGTCTATATAAATTAGTGAAATACAATTTTTATAAGAATATAATTTAAAATTTTGTAATGAATGTTAAGAGGTAACCAGTATTCCTCATAATATTTGGAAAAATAGAAAACATTTAGGGCGGTGTCTAGGTCCCCATACCACTTTCTCTAGCATCATGCATGTACGTAACGGAGGAGGAATAGAGGATTTGCCTAACAAAGGGAATATATGCATAGACGTATGAAAATTAATCTGGATTTAAGGATATAATGTCTACAGATTATACTCTCAATGGTAGTAATGTAAATAAAATACTTGCATTGGAGAAATCAGATGCTTTCAAAATGGTTTCCAACTGGAAAATAATAAAATCAAAGGTATCAATCGATTTAGTTACACAAAGACGTCAAAAGAAGAGTGGGAGAAATGATATACAAACACGTAAAACTAAGAAAATGGAAAAAAACGTAATCAACCACATCATAAGGTATGATGACCCGATGTAGATCCATCGTCAAGGAGCTAGTGAAAAGCATGGATTAAAAAAATTAGCTGAACTTAACTAACAGATGACGCAAATATGAAAAATGTGAATAGATTAGAGAAAAGTAGACAGACACGTCAAACCAACCATGAGAGGACGCATTACTCCTTTCTAACCGTTTATATAAGACTTTTGTTCACTGGATATAACTTGCTGAAAAGTTACATTATCGGTTAAGTTTCACTAAGAATAGGGCAAACCTTCCATTTATTTCATTTACCTGTTTCTCAAATATAAAAATTTGAAATTTGAGAAAAAATTTAATTATATTTTTCAAATTTCTGGTACAGGCTAAACTATTTTCTTATTTTTTAATCTGAAATTGTAATTAACGAAGGGTATTAACTAACCTGAAACCTATTGATCAGCCTTTTTAACGAAGAAAATGAGAATATGATCGTTTTTCAGTCGGTATCTTCCGTCTCCATAAGTGAATTTCAGACAGAGCTCGAATTTCAGAAGTTCTCAGCGTCCTAAAATAATGAGTCTCCTTATTTAATCTGTAAGTGTGAATAGATAAGCTTTTGGTAGAATGCAAGAATAAGTACATCATAGAGACCTTAAAATTGTTGAGTGGTAATAAGGACTGGTCTGGGGAAATAATAAGATTACAATTATTTTATGAGTAAATCTTAATTTTTTTTAGTGGGGCGCATCACTTCCACACTACCGGTCTCCTACAGCGACGTAGTGCTTGCTGAAAACTTTAGCTATGATAATGAAATTTTCATGGTATTTGGGAGGACCGGTTTCAACATTAACCTATATCCGAACTTTCAATTTTTATCTAAGTTTTGTCTTTGATAAAAATATGTATACTTTAGGTACGAGAGTATACTTGCATATCTTCACCATACACTTTCTGAAAATATCAAGTTGAAGAAATTATTTTTAAATTTGTAACTAGCAATGAGAAAAAACACAAACATTTACGAAGGAATGTTGCGTTTTCCTAATAGGTCGCAAAACTCTCACTCAAGCGGTCTTTTTTTGCTATGGGTTACACTAAAAATTAATGCTATGGTTGCTATTTATGCCATGAATTTGGTCGGTGGACTCATTCAGCATTATTATGTGTTTCAAATTTGACAACTTTACCTCAGTATTAAACAAAATACTAACTCTTATTTCTATTTTTACATGAGAGAGGAAAATTCTACCGAAGCTTTTTTCTATGAACACTGAAAATTTCAAGATGTTATCTTAATTTCATGAAAAAGATAGGTGGCACTTTTTCAACAAATTTGTTGATAAGCGTATGATTCTTTTTGACTGTTAGGTCATTTTCAAGTACGATTGGAAATTGTTAACATTAGGAGCCGTGTTGATGCAGTTTGATTGGGTGGGGAGTGAAAGGTGGGAAGATGTGAAATTGAGTAATGGGATGGGGAATTGGGGAATGGGATGGCTTGGAGTAGGGACAGACAGGACAGGGAATTTTTGTTCCAATAGGACAGCATAGAGACCCAATTCCATCCCTTAGATAGCTGATTTCTGTTGCCACTATGGTCGCATTTTAATCCGTTTTCAAAAATATCCGCGGCGCCGTGATGAGTGAAATAATACGATCCAAATTTTTCCAATACTTTGCAGTAAGGTCTTTCCAAATGTAAGGAATAACATTGAAGAGCTATAAATTTGATAAATCACATCAATATGAATAAAAATGTAGGTAGACACCCAAAATTATACCTTATTTCTTTGTGAAACTCGGAACAATTTTTCCGTCAGCGATGCGAGTGGCGACTTCTTAAAAGCCATTAAAATGCGCGGTGGGTAAAAACAAATTTAGAGGCCGACTTGAGGATCCTCTTCTTTAATATTCGTGGTTTGTTTATTCATTGAAGAAATGCCTCGTTATCATGTTACGCTATGCCTCACTCTAATACAATTTCCATTTTTTCAAGAATCTCCACCTTTCGGCCTTTCCTCTCCGAGTGGACGATATTAGTGTCAAAATCACAAGAATGTTTCTCTTCTGGGAGACTTTTCACCATGAGAAAGATGGTGTATTCTTATCTCCAGTTTTTTCTGTGCTCCATCCGGGTGGTAAATTTTCAGCCTGTCTGACCGATAAATACTTTTTTGCAATCCTTGCATTTTACTTTACATACTACTCCTGACTGTTGGAGGGGACGAACCTAATCTTTCTTATGGCATCGAAGCTTTTCCATGGTAACAGGGTTTTAAACCGTGCATCATGCAATATGAAGGTCAAACATTAATCAATAAATTTGTTTGAAAAGTGCCACCTCTCTTTTTCAGTAACCCTCGTAGTGCCGCGGACCGATATATCGGCTATTGCCTCTTTACCTCAAATAGCCGCAAGCCGAATTATAGGCTTTGAAAGAGGTAAATGTTCAAAGTAATAAGTATGCTGCGAATTAACTCTTGAATAAAAAATAAGAGCTGCAAATCAATACTGTAAAAGTACAATAAAAATTAAGATGTTGATATGCCAAAACATATTTTTTTCTAGCACGCGATACATTTTGGTTGAATATTTTTGGAAATTCTCGCCAGTATCAGTCCAAGTGGAACTAAGAGATTGAAATCAGGATGTCATCCCAATACATCCAACTTGCGTCAGTTACCTTTGTGATATTTGAAGTTTACAGTGAGCAATCCGTCACCAACAGGACCAAATACAACCGAGAGAGAGTTATCCGTCCTATCAGGAGAATTCTGGTCAGGAGTCGTGAGATTCTGAAGTTATCAGCTAGCAAGAAGAATATGAATGTCTTCATAAGGCCAGAAAAGTCGGTCAACGCGTCAGTAAGGTAAAATCGTGGAAAGGCCGTGGAAGAGAACGAACTTCGGAAGGGGGAGGGAAAAAAGGAGAGAGATAGAGAGAGGAAGAGGGTATCAGGGCGTTCATGAAAGATTCAAACTAAGCCAACGTCGGATTTCCAGTTTGTCCGTTGACCATGAGCTGGAACTTTTTGACTCGACTGCCCAGGCCGATACATATCGCAAGCGAAGGGGAATGTGCGCGCCAGTCAGAATATTCCCAGGTACGTTCGCATCTACATACGATATGTGGATCGTCGAACCGCAAAGCAAAGTACAGCCACACGACGCGACGTAGGTATTCCGTCAAGAAATATGCATAAAAAATAGTAGCATTAAGATTGCCACGGACAATATAACTAAAATCATTCCTTATTCCTTGTGTACCAGTATCCAAAACGTTAGAAAACTATTTTCTAGATGAGTAATCCAGCCAAATTACTAAGAAAAACTTTATTTCCAAAAATATTTGATCCATAGAGTAAATTTGGCACTGAAACGATAGAAAGTAGTATAAGTATTAGTAAATACAAGAGTGGATAATAATATAAACCATTGACTCCTATCGTGGTATCACTTTTACTGTACTGATCACCAGCCACCATACCTCTAAATTAGTTTAGTTTGCTTGCAGGACAACTGCGGACTATTTTGATTTTCTCCAAATAAAACCGAAGTGCATAGCATCTCTTATTTTATTTAACTTTGGTTCTCGGTTAAACAATGCATTCTTGTTCCATATTCTATAATTTTCGTGTTAGTTGCATCCTAAAAAAATCATCAAGGTCTAAGTAAATTATATCACTGCAAACAAATAAAAAGGTCCGTGTTCAGAGAAAAAAGGACAACTGGGACTTATCACGAGGCGAAAAAAGAAATTCAAGTCCGCTGAGTAGGAAAGTATGTTGATCCTTAAAATCAGCAGCGTTACTTCAGATTATGAGTTAATTTAGGCTAAGAGATAGATAAAAATATTAAAATTTTCCTGGAGGAAATGGTTACGTAATTGCCATGCGTTAATCAAAGTTTTCATGACAGAAATAGGAGAGAATTTCTTGGCTCCCGTTAGTACCCCCTGAGAGACTGAGGAGCATATAATTACCATTGAACCAAGCAATGAAACTTTTCAGTAGTTTCCTTTCAATTGCTGATATTACAAAATGATCGTGCATTAACCAAGCTCAGAGAAACTCATACATAGTTTGGAAAAATTAAAACAATCGATTTTTCAAAAAAATTAAGGTAAAGAATGATTTCGGTTATTTTTGGTGATGCTATGCCTTTTTCAAACGATACTACATGGGCTATGCATAGGATAAAATATTCACTGAAAGGCAGAGAAAGACTACTATCTATAGAACATTTGTTAAAACGAGAAAACCCATCTAACATCCATTTACAAAATCCGAGGATAAAGCATGATGAAGTGGAATATTTCCATATGCAAATAAACACTTTTCCACGACTATATAATTAGTAACGACCTAAATTTCAATGTTCCTACATCATGTTGAAGGTACTAAATGATTTCTTACCATGTAACAAAGATACTAAATGGTTAATTTACCATTGTGATGGTAATGATAACATTATTTAGTACCTTGAAGATGAGATAGTAACAACGATACATAGGTCGGAATAAAATTTTTAATCGTGGAAAATTGCAAGTGTTAACAACAATTATTTAGATGAAAGGCAGGGTAAGATAAAAAGATCAATTGAATCATGATTTTTTCCTCCAAGAATGCCTGGCAAGATAGTAGAAAGATAGTAATTTTGGCAAAGTAATACCTCATTAGAAAGTTTTAGGTTTCATTGATGAATAGCTCACAAATCACAGGACAGAAGGTAGCCTGATTCAAAGCATCCGTCTCTTAGCCTTCAAATCCAGCTCAATCACGTCAGTGGCACTTGGACTTCCGCTATTCGGGCACCGCACAATAAGGTTAGCCGTAGAAACGGACGGAAAATAGGGAATAAAAGGTAAAGTAAGGTAAAAACACTCGAAATGAAAGCCATAAGACTCGTGAATTCATAAAGAACTCACGACCCACGTAATAAAAATAGAGGCTTGGAAATGGATGGAAATAAATTGAAAAAAAGGGACCGGAAATACCCGCCTGAACTGAATAAGGTCCCGTCGTTGAATATTTCACGGCCCATATAAACCCCTTTGTTGTCTGAAGCATTACCTCGAGCGGTACGTAACAATGGATCTAACACAGAATGGGACAATTGTTGTTTCTAAACGTGCGAATGTACATAATTTCTAGGGTACCACATGTTCAGTATCGACGTACATGAAGTACCTTGCTGAAAAAAGCTCGCAAAATTTATTGCAACGCTTTCTTCTATGGCTCAAGCAGGCATGAAAAAAATAGAATTCGACTTGAAATGAGGCACTCCTAAAAATATCATTTAATAACTTTTGTGCACAGCTTTGCAACTGCAATGTTTTCATATCATGTCATAAAAAAGGCCAAAGATGCTTAATAATTGCCTATTTTAGCAAAATATAATATATTTTCATCTTCAAGTTACAAAGATAAATCATCAGCCAATCACGTTTTTACGCCAGTTTTTAACTAAATATTAAAAAACGGTAGGAACAGTATTTAGTCAACTTTTATATAGGCTAAATACTGGAAAGCAATAATCAAAATAAACTTTATAACCGGTATTTTTCGACAAAATCACTAATTGGTAGCAAAAATAATTAACAGGAAGTCTTTTTTATTTACCCATAATTATTTATGGGAAAATTCAATTTTATATGTCAATTGATATACCCACCTACAGAGAATACGCAAGAATTATGAAATCTCTAGAGGCTTACACAAAGTTAATATATGACCGAGTTATTGTCTCTGTGAAATATATATTTTTATCTCTTTACTTATCATTTTGGTTGCTTACCAGATACATTTCAGGAGAAACAATGGGCATCCAAATCATAAAAGAGTAAAGAGTTTGATTATAATTAATAATTATCATGTTTATTTAACCCTCAATCTCAACGATATTTACTGCTGATTTATGTTTTACTAAGGGATAATCATCTTTTAAGACAAGCCGTTTCGTTGCGATCTGTACTCGAATTCATTAGCTCAACGCCTTCGCTTGAGTACATTTGCAAACGCTTGATTTTAGTGAAATATGTTGTCCCAAAAGTCAAAAACCAAGTCGTTGGCTGAAGTGATCACTAAAGTTCTTTAAGATAAAAGCACACGTGTGAGAGGGGAAGTGGTCGATGATAAAAAATCAAGACTCTTCTGACTAAGAATGATTTTTTAATATTTATTTTATACTAGCTGACTAAATTCAGGCTTCTCCACACCAGAATTTTGGAAGTAGTAATGAGGTTCCCTACTCATTTCAAATAAATATATTTCTTTCACGTTTTACTAGATTTCGAGTCGGCTTTTGCGAATTTTTATGAACTATAAATCATCCGATTTTTCACACTTATACCACCACTTTCTCGGCTTTTGTAAAGTCGTCACGAATCTAGTTAAGTTGTAACTTTTTCTGCTCCCGAATTCTCTTTTTATCATAATGATTTCCCCCCCCCCCCCCACACGCATTTATCGGTGTACACAAATGTTATACGCAAAGTCACCAAATTTGTAATAAAGGCCAAGAAAAATAGTAATGTTTGTAAAGGATAAAACAACTTAACTTTACATTGATATGACATGCCTAAATCAAACATAACCCACTTTAAGGGAAAAAATTAAGCGAGAAAGCGAAAAACTTCCTGAAATAATCAGTCCTGCGATAGTGGTTAACGAACAAGTGCACGTTTTTTATGTAATTTTAGCCATCGAATTCCTAATTCATCTGAGTGATTATTTAAGTACTTGTTGAACTAAATGATATTAAATAGAAAATATAGTCAGTTTAATTATTAGGGAGCACTAGTGACGAAAAAATGAAGTCAGGAATAAATTTAATTCAGGAAAGCAGCATGCAATAAGAGCTCACAGAAAATTCATAGAGGTACTTTAGCCACTCAACCTCAGTTGAAAGTCCAAAAATTGCGAGGAATTCGTCTATCGAGAAATGATTAAACCCGAAAAATGCCCTCTGCGGAAGAACAACTGATTCAAAGATTTGAAACGAAAGATTTTAGGAAGACCTATAGCGGAACGAATGAAGATGGACAGTGGCATAAGAAAAAAATGGTAGATGGAGGAGTTCAACAGCCACCAAATAGAATTAAATAATAACAGTTTGCATGGTGAAAGAAATACATAGCAAATGATTAGGGTGGTTAGGTCATTACAATTCACTAGAAGGTCATTAGCAGAGTACTTAAGAAAGTGTACAATGACATTCAGCGGTAAGAAGATTCAGAGAAAGGCCTGATGCAGCGTGGTAGAATGATTGAGAGGATGATTTGAAGAGGAGAAGAGAATGAAGATTATACGGGAATTAAGCCGAAGGATCGCAGCAACTGGTCCTAAAATGGACGTAGCAGCGAAGAGTAAGCGGTAAGACGATTTCAAAGATTTGACTTGTCTTTCAAAGAGCAGTGCACAATATTGTTGAGAGGCAAATTAACCACAGCGAGCACTTTTGAGACACAAAAGATGCGAAAATCAATAAGGTTTGTGTTTCCTTATCCAGACCGGAAACTAGATAAATTCTAAGGGCTGCATTCATAAACCAAAACAAATGCGGTTGCCGCGGCAGGTCCATCTGTATATAGCACTATCTTTTGAGCCATTTCAACCCAAAATCCCATGCTTTAATGAGAAGTCGTCTTTTTAAGAGGTTTCTTCGAGGCTCCTTTTGAGGTAGAGAATTAGGGAGCTGGACCTAACTCCCCTTTTACTGAGTAATAAAAAATATATTCAATGCCAAATAAGTTTCCATTTCGTGAACAGATGAACGCAATAAATCCCGATTTTGTCGACCCAAATGAACATCCGTATAAATGGTGGGCATTCTTAACTTGAAGGCAATGATCCTAAGATTGATCCTCGGTAAAATGGGTATATTCATGCATTGATGAAGTTCTGTGTTCTGATATTCGCACAGCCTGTACTAAATAGTAATGAATGTTCAGAATAAATTAAACGTAGATGCAGACAATTCCAATTTCCAAGAGGGTCTCGATGACAATACTCTAGGTTTCCCTTAGTTGTCTAGCATGGAAATTTTTAAACCTTAATATTTTGAGACAATTGATAACTGCGTCAACATGCTTACAATAAGAATGGGGCTTACTAATTCAAGTGCCGAAAATTTTATTTATTTTTTTAGCGAAGAAATAATTAATTTTTGCGATTGGGAAGTGGAAGAGAGTGCACAAGTATGCATTCTGATGAGAATCCCAATTACCAAGAATTCAATAAGAAGGCTAATTATTTGTGAAACTCAACTTGATATTCAATTATAAGTTAGCCATAGAACTCTACGATAATTATTAAAAACATCCCAAATTACAGGTATGTTTCAGAATGCACGTACTTTTTTATATATCTTAAGTGTATAATAGCTGAACAGAAATAATAGATAATAATCAATTTATTCTGACGTTAGTACCGATAAGTATCCATATTTTCAAACTAGAAATTTTCCCTCGCTTACAATCGCTTATTCTAAATTTAAAATTTACCTTGATTCAAAATAGTTTTGAACAAAATATAGGTAATGTTTCATTCTACATCAAGAAATCACCGTGATACCCAAATCTAGGTTTTATTCAACATCATACAGTGCTATTAGTTCCGAAGATACTTTAGTTATAATTATAAAAAGAAGAGCGGGTTATTATTGTTTAATTCTGCGATAACGCAGTAACATTAAAGATGCAACACACAAAATGCAAATTCCGTCATTCAAAATGATCACAATAAGTAGGACGTCATCTCCATATTGGGGTAAGGATTAAACTTGACCCGAAGAAAAGGAAGACAGGAATTCCCTTTTCTCGAGAGAGAGGTTTCTGCAAAATATATGAGCCGGAAAATCTCAACTTCGAGAGGCAGGGAGAGCTTAGTGGACGCAGGATAAAAAGATAGAAGAGACGCATTGTCTTCTTTTCGGGTTCAATCACAAAAGTAAAATTCAAAACTTACAAAGCAGTGGTCTTCTGCTCCACATCCTGTTTCCTGAATAATTAATCTCTTGCACATAACAAAACACAAGCCTTCAAAGTTTGGGCCAAAGTTTTTCAAAATTTTCCCGGAAAAGAAAAATGAGATCTATATGGCTTAAAAGATAAAGCTGGCTCCTTTGTCGCCTTTGGCATACCTCAAAAGAAAATAAAAAACAACAATATATATTTCTTTTATTTTTATATGAGTGAGTGCATGACCAAGCACGGTTTAAGCTCTTGAAATACTGAGTATATTTTTAAATGAACTTCATCTAAAAATTATCTATTCTGTTAGCATCAGAGTATGACAATGGCGAGTAAGTACAAAATTATTACAATTTACGACCGACGCTTCTTAATTTTATTAGTTAGATTGATTTAGTAGTAACCACTGAGCATGGTATAGAGAAAAGTTTAAAAAGTTGAAAAAGAAAACTCAATGAGAAATGCAATGACTGGAAAATAAGCTCTGCGTTTTAAGGTCCCTCAACCTCGATTCCTTCAACAAGAGCGTGCAATGGACAAAAATCGGAAGACAGCTTTTTTTCAACAATTTCTAGGCGCTTGTGGTCCTGAGGAGGAGAGCATAAAAGGACAGAGTTCAACTTTTTTCTGTATCCATGGCTGGAATTTTTTTCATTATTTTCAACTTTTCGGCCTATTTTCTCTCCAGTTCACAATATCTCGTCAATGACCATACCATATAATCACCACTACCTTTAGCCCCGGAAATCGTTCCGGTGGTGTTATTACGTCCTCCATCGCGAAGGTGAATTTAGAAAATAAAATTACGACTCACTGGCCAAATAGAATGAGACAAACGCTAGCAAAGCTTTCCTCACACGTAAAATACACTTGAATGCATTGTGAGGTTTGCCAACCTTAAGCTATATCAATAAAGGTGATAGAACTGCAAGGAGAGTAGATGAGGACAAGGTGGGGCATAGGAAAAGGTGGAGCATGTGCAATTTTTCAATGGTAATCGAAGTAACTGTGGCATTTTTGCAATACCTTCACATAAAAATGCTCAATTCTGAGCAGTGGAGGATTATGGTCGTTTTTTGAGGAAAAGAGGTGGAGCTTTACTTTCCGCGATGCCTTTTCTGGTATGCAATACCAGCCATAAATGCGACTGAGGTCTCATATGTGTATAAAAGTGGCTTTTAGCTGTTCAAAAATAACTTCTAAAGATTTTTGCTAAGATGATTAAATAATAACTTTCATTAAAGATCTGCCTTAAAGATTACCATACTTTCCATTTTTCTGAAAGGGTGGGCTACCTCCTCCATTCTCTTTTAATCTGCAACTCACTCTACTATGATTCACCCACGTGTCCTCATGATACGAATTCAATATTTGTCAAGAAAACGTTCTTCTTCCAAAGAAAACGAAGTACGGAGAGGAGTCTTCCAAAGCAACAAACTATCATAGCAAGGAGTAAATCAAGGCCTGATAGAGGTTTTTTTCATCAGATATGAGGCAATAGGTGATGAAAAGTATTCGGCCATGTCCCGACAATCTTTTTAAAAATGTTATGGTTTACAAGTAAAATATTGGTAAGATGTAAGTCAAAGGTCATTTAGAGGCTTTAAATGTAATTGAATTTCTTATTAATTTTTGGAGTGGAACTTTTGAGCATCCTTTCAAACATCAACGTAACAACATTTTTGAATAATCTAAATCAATTATCTTCCCGACTGACACACAGACTTTCATATTAGAACGACACTTTATTTCCAGGCTCAACACGAACGATAAATTAAGAGATATAAATTACCGAACGTACTCGTAATTAAATTCC